>NC_141535.1:183400000-183700000 GCF_021556685.1 Rattus norvegicus
TGCAGTTGGAGTCCAGGGTCAGTCCATGTATAGTCTTTGGGTAGTGGCTTAGTCCCTGGAAGCTCTGGTTGGTTGGCATTGTTGTTCATATGGGGTCTCAAGCCCCTTCAAGCTCTTCCAGTCCTTTCTAAGATTCCTTCAATGAGGGACCCATCCTCAGTTCAGTGGTTTAATGATGGCATTCGCCTATGTATTCTGTATTCTGGCTGTGTCTTTCAGGAGAGATCTACATCCAATTCCTGTCGACCTGCACTTCTTTGCTTCATCCATCTTCTCTAGTTTGGTGGCTGTATATGTATGGGCCACATGTGGGGCAGGCTCTGAGTGGGTGTTCCTTCTGCCTCTGTTCTAAACTTTGCCTCCCTATTCCCTCCCAAGGGTATTCTCGTTCCCTTTAAAGAAGGGAACACTTTAAAGAAGGAGTGAAGCATTTGCATTTTGGTCATCCTTCTTGAGTTTCATGTGTTCTGTGCATCTAGGGTAATTGGAGCATTTGGGCTAATATCCACTTATCAATGAGTGCATACCATCTGTGTTTTTCTGTGATTGGGTTACCTCACTCAGGATGATATTTTCCAGTTCCATCCATTTGCCTATGAATTTCATAAAGTCCTTGTTTTTGATGGCTGAGTAATATTTCACTGTGTAGATGTACCACATTTTCTGTATCCATTCCATGGTTTCTAAGTCCACTTTGAGAACTGTGACACAATGAAGGAGAGACAAAGATGGATTAGAGATCATCATGGAGTGGAGGGTAATCAAGAGAGTACAATATTTCTGTGAGAAGGTGGCCTAACTGGTATTCTCATGGCATGGCCTTCATGGCCTCTAGTCCAGCAAGGAAACTACCCCAGAGTAAGAGGCTTGTACACAGCACCAAGGAGAAAAGAGGGGATGGGAATACTGTTTCGAAGTGGGGCAAGTGAGGTGACTTTTACTGACTGCCTCTATTTTATTAGGAGTTATGTTTGTCTAATTGAACATCTCCCTGTGATTTGACCTTGATAAGTGTTACCAATCAAGAAAACTATCACATAACTTTAAATTTTCCAAGGTGGTAATGCACAGTTTGCCAAAGTGTGACCTTGTGAGCCTCTGGGTTTTCTGTGTCTGTTATGTCTCACCTTTAATTTCTGATTATGTGAATTTGTATATTCTCTCTGCACTTTTGTTAATTTGGATAAGGATACATTAATCTTGTTTTCTTAAAAAACCCATTCTTAATTTCATTAATTCTTTGCATGGAAATTTTAAGGTTCTCATTTCCAGAATTTCCTCAGTCTGTATTTGCTTATCAATTCTATTTACATTTTCGGGCCTTAAATTTTTTTTCATTTCCTTCCACTATCTCCCCCCAGCCCCCAGATTTTGTTAATGGATTTCTTTCTTTCCTCACAGTTAGTATGTGGTATCATGGATTTTTAAGGGATTTCTTCATTCTCTCCCTATTTACCTCTGTTACCTTCACTCATATTGTTTTAAAGTCTTTTCTTTTTGTACTTCAGTCATACTGGAATGTTTGGGGACTGCTGTGTTAGGATTACTCTGGCTGTTATTGTTTTATTTATGCTAATATGTAAGATAATGGGCTTGCAATGATTAAAGATTTATATTCTAATTTCTACATTTGTCTGGGACAAGTTGCACCTCTATTCCTTGTCTCCTCTTTCCACTATGAATTTTTGAAAAGTGTGATTGTGGTGTGTTGTCTTAGCTAGGGTTTTATTGCTGTGAAGAGGCATCATGACCAAAGCAATTTTCATGAAGGCAAACATTTAGCTGGGGCCAACTTGCCCTTTTGAAGGTTCAGTCCATTATCATCATGATGGGGAACATGACGTCATTTAGGTAGGCTTGGTGTTGTAAGATCCAAGAGTACTAAATCTTGATCAAAAGGTGACTCTAACTTAGAGCCTCATGGCCCAAGCTGCCCATTGCTGTTGCTTGCTGGGATTAGAACATGCTGCCTTTGATCTATTATTACATCTTTTACTGCCTAGGCTTGGCTGTCTTAGAACTTGTTCTGTAAACTGACCTTGGACACAGATCTACATGCCTCTGTCTCTTGAATGCTGGGATTAAAGCCCTGTACTACTTAGGTCTACATCTAATTGTCTCTTTACATTTTTACAATATCTTTTTAAATTCTGGATTGTAGTTCATTCTAGATGTAGTCAAGTTGACAACTGAGAACAGCCATCACTGCTGCCAGACAGGAACTTTTCTTTGGACCCAACAGTTTTGGCTACTGGTGGTTTCAGATATCTTTGAACAGGGAGCTGACACTTAGGAATGCACATAAGTTAGAAGTCTAAAGAGGTTCACAGGAGGGAGGAGATTCCACCAGAATCTGCTTATTTTGTCTCCTTGGAATTGAGGTAGGTAGTAGAAAGACGTTACCCCAGAAATTTTCCTATAGAGTGGGAAATAGACTAGTAGTTGTAGAGCTACAAGAACTGAAAGGAACAGGACAACCTACAGGCAGTTTCCGTGCATCCCTGTAAGTTTGTTCAGTGAGTTATCAGTGAGTGCATGCTGAAGTTAGATGGTAGAATACAGCAAGGGATTAGGGGGAGGGAGCTTTAAAAGGAATTGTCTGTGGGACTCACAGGAGATGTAGGCAAGCAGGAAGGCTACAGCTGGTGTAATGAAACAGGTGTATAGATGACATTAAGGGGTTGAAGTTGGCATAGAGGAGGGAGTGATGATTTTCTAAAATTTCCATCCTATTTCCCTGGCTGTTCTTTTGCTGTGTTTTTACTGAATGCATGCTTTGGTTTGAGGAAGAAATGATGGACTGAGATGGGGAAAGGAAGATTGGGGCAAAAGTTCTTTGTGATCCATTGAGGTTGTCACTTTAGTAAGTAAAAGCACAACAGATTTCCTGCCAAAGAGCTTGGAATGAGAATGGAAAAATTGTAAGTGGGGGAGTAAAGGAGAGGTGTGAATCTGCCTTTAGCCTTCTGTTACCAGGGGAAGAGTGGCACTTGTGTTAGCATGGGTGCATACTTGGCTTGGGGGCTGGGACAAGACAAAGAGTTGGGGAGGGGTGTTAGAAGGGGAAGATCTGTGGGATGCACAGGATATGGATAGAATGGGCAGTGAAGACTCTAACGGTGGTGTGCTACAGAGGTGGGGTTGAAATTGTGTGATTGGGTCTGTGGGAATTTAATAGGTGATCTGTGGGCAGCCGACCTGGTTTGCTGACAGGTATGGCCTGAGCCATGGTTCTCAACTTGTGGGACCCCATCCTCTATGGTGGTCTAATGACCCTTTCACGGGGGTTGAATATCATATATATTGTATATTAGCTATTTACAGTATGATTCATAACAGTAGCAACATTACAGTTATGAAGTAACTACAGAGAACTTTAGTACTTCTGGTTCACCACAACATGAAGAACTTTATTAAGGTGTCACAGCATTAGGAGGTTTGAGAACCACTCACCTAAGTCATATGAATCTGCAATGAATCAATCCCTTCTAATGCTTTCAAAACTGATAACGATTTTTTTGCATGCCTTGACCCACAGACACTTCTCTCCCAGAAGGAGGAGACTCCTTTCACTTTGGCCTACTCTTCCCAGACTTCAAAGGAGCATGATGGTGGAGTTCCAATTTTCCAACATTAAATGCTAAGAAAAAAGTGATAGGTTTTCTAATACTTGGAGAAAAGTGAAGGGTCTACACAGACAAATGCAGCTGAGCTTGGCTGATAGGAATACACATGACTTCTCTGCACATAAACATCTCTGGAACCCACAAACTGATTTCACAAGTTTTATTTATATTATATTTTATGATGTTAAGGACTTCTCCAGAGATCTCTATATGGCCATGGAGACCAGAAGATGGTCTCAGATCCTGTGGATCACCAGTTATAGATGGATAAAAACTCCTCTGTGTATCCTCATGATTGTAGGTATCATGTTCTATGCAGGCAGGGACTTTAACCAGAGTTTTCTGAGAGAGCAGTATTTGCTTTTTCAGCTGAGTTTCCACAAACTGAATCTTTAAAAAAGTCTTCATTGTCTTTTCCTTCTGATGAGTAAACATGTTTGATTTTTCCTTTTCTCTGGGTCCTGTTTTCTGTTCTGCTTCGTTCAATGCAGACAGGTTTCTCTGATGAAAGTGAGTTGGGCTAGCTTCTGGCCAGTAACTAAATTGAATCCCAGTTTCCAAGACATCAGACAAATATCAAACAAGAACATCAACAGGGTAGATATCAGGTAGAGTTTCCCAGACTCTACTGTTGCCTTTTCCCACCTGCCATTTTAACCTATTACAACTGTTTTAAGTCCAGAGCCACCATATTCTCTTCCCACAACGTCAGTGTAAATGCTCCAGCAATAGTTAGCATTATCTAATCAGGGGTAATTCTTAACAATACTGGTTTTTGATTGTAGAAGTCAGCTGTAGGTCATTGTTTACCAGGTCTTAAGACAATTTAAGGTGTTTGAGTGAATGCTCCAAGAAAATACTCTGTGCAGAAGCTAGGGAGTGGAGTGCTTCAGCCACTAAGTATGAATGACACTCCACCATGACTTCCAACCCGAAGTCTTAGAGACCTCAGGCACATGAACTGTAATGAAATTCAGGGCCTGAGTCTTCAGCTGCTCTGTACTTTGGAGGTCAGCCAGGATTGAGTGTGTATGCAGCATTCTCCAAAGGGAGGTTCCTGCAGAGGGCATCCTCACACATGATCTTCAAATCCTCCAGACCATACCTGTCAGTAGCTGCCAGCATACCAGTGACCAAGAAATGACTGTAGAAGTGTGGCAACTTTCCTGTGTAAATGAAGCCCATCATCTCTTTGAAGACTTGGGGATCCAGTTCATGGCCTCAGCTCAGTTCTTTAGGCTCTCCTGCATTTCATGTTCAAATATGGCTCTGAAAACTGGAGAAAGAGCTGCTAGGATGGCCTTGCAAGCCCTGAATTCCTGGCCAGCTACCACCTGGCAGCAGTCTGTAAAGAGAGAATTCTCCCACAGCTCTCCTAGGTCATTGGCCAACATCTGCCTTGGATCCCTGTCCAGGCCTGCTAAAAAAGTGTCCTGATATGCTTACCTTGCAGCACAGGGTGAGCTGGTGTTCAGGAAGAAGTAGATGTCAAACACTGGGCTTGTAATATTTTCCTGAATTCCCTCCATATAAAATGAAAAGTTGCTAATGATCCACTTGTAACAGAATTTCTGAACACTGATGTGTGTAGCCTCAGCCTTTGGCTTCAAGGTACCCTGACATTTCGGCTGGAGGTAGTGTAGAGGTTAATGTTGATCTGAGAAAAAGTACAAGTTATTTATTCTTCATCCTATAGGATACAATTGTAGATCTATTTTAGACTTTACTTTCAGTTTCTCCAAAATTGCTCCTTCCCCAATGTTGGAAATGTGTATTTATGCAATTTTCTCTCCAGGTTTCAATATTTGTTTTCTAGAAGACTATACTGACATGTAGTGACTTAACTCTGTTTCCCCCTCTCTGTCTCATCTCTCTCTCTCTCTCTCTCTGTGTGTCGCTGTCTCTGTTCTTGCCTCTGCATGTGTATATCTCTGTGTGTATTTACTGATTCTTTGGTCAATGGTAACTAGTTTTGGCCAGTCTACCCAACATTGGAAGTGTCTAGAAAATTTTATACATTCTTATTTCAAGTGTGTTGTATTAGTCAGGGTCCTATGGAAAAAGTACAGAATGAATTCCTTTATATAAATATAAAGTGGAATATGAGAATATCATGCAGGGTACTGTTATGTTAATATTACAATGGATAAAACTAGTACTAATTCCATGAGGTTTGAAGTCTCAGGTGTTCTTTTTTATGTACCTAAATTCTGAAGATGGGCTTGCTAGTAAGATGAGAGCAAGCAAAGACTCAATGATTCCTTCTTCCATGTGCTTACATATGTGCTTACATAGGCCTCCAGCAAAAGGTGTGGCCCAGTTGAAGGTGTGTATTCTAGTCTCAAGATCTAGATTAAAGGTGCATTTTTCTACCTAAAGCATTGGTATTTGAACTGTATCTAATTTATTTTAAGTAAATAATTTAAAAGGCATGCCCACCAGTTTTATTCATTACTTAACTCCAGACAGGAAGAATAGCCACCACCAGTGTACTTTGCTTTCTGCGGTAAATGCTCCATAACCGAGGGGACAATGTCCATCTCTGCATGGCTATTATTTTCCCTTGGAATGGTCTTACACTGATTTTTGACATAAACATGATCAGGGAAGGAATATTTCCCTTACCTTGTCAGATGTCTGAGTGGTCACAAAATGGAGAGCAGCAGGAAAAGTTCCTATATGGTGGGCAGGAAGCAGATCCCCAAACCTCTGAAGGTGGCTTTCTTATTTCCTGTGTGTTACTCCAATCAGACCCACAGACCTTGTGATGGCTCTGCCCAATTTGATTGGTGGTCTTATACTTCCCCCTCAGGAATTTGTCCTTGGAAATCCCTTTTCAGAGTCACTCGAGAGTTCAGGAATACCCTAAATGCTTCTCAATTTAATCCCTTTAATTGGCAGGATTCATCTTCTCCATACCTCGTAGTCTCCATTCTCTACTGGTGAGTTCTGTCCTCTTCAGATTCGGATCTGCAGTGCATGCTCTGCTGGGCCTCAACAGGGAGAGATTTTGCTGTTTGCCAATACCTGCAGCACATATTCAAAATTTATCAAAGTTTAGGGTTTGTAAGTACCACCCTTATGTAAAATGAAATGTAAAACTCTGCCTACCTCTCTGATCTCTCCAGTTCTTCATATCTTAGACCTACAGTCTAGAGGACACCTAAATGACTAGTGATTCAATCAGCTCAGTCACTCCCAGCTCTCCTGTATGTCTGGCTCCAATGCCACATATTCCTCGATACAGGATTACTCAATCAATTGGTTTTGATTTTTGATTTCTTCCTTAGACTTATTGCTAGTATTAGCATCAGGGGTTCTTCAAATCCTCAAAAGACTGGAATCAGATCTTTCACCATTTTTAGACACTGGTATCTAAAATGAAGATGATTTTATCAGACTGAAAGACCACCAGGGTGGGGAAGACCCCCACTCAAATCTCGAGACGATGCAACCTTCCAAGAACTCACGAGAAACCAGTCTTGATGTAATAAACAAGAGGTGTATTTGAGGAACCAGAGCTCTGGGGATGACATGTATCTCACACAGGAGATAGAGGAGTAGACCCGGAGCCCAAATAGGGGATGGTATTTATAGGGAAAATTACATAGGTAGTTGGCAACAGTTACACAAAGCAAAGCAATTTCACTCGTTTGTTTACATTGGCACACATGATCTAACTTGGGCTCAGTTCAACTCCAGGCCACCTTGCTTCTGGGGCGAGCTGACCCCAACTCTTTTTATGTTCAGCCAGGCCTTATCGAGGCTGGATGGTTTAAGTTCAGCCAGGCCTTATCGAGGTCAGGTGGTCTATGGCTGGACTACTTCCCCATAACATGTGATGTTATTCTTTTGTGAGGTGCACTGACCCTCACAGCAGGGTCAGTGGGGGATAGTTTAAAAATCTTTATTCTTGGGGGTTGGGGATTTAGCTCAGTGGTACAGCGCTTGCCTAGGAAAGGCAAGGCCCTGGGTTCAGTACCCAGCTCCAAAAAAAAGAACCAAAAAAAAAAAAATCTTTGTTCTTTCAAGACATACCTCCAGAGGTGACAGAGCAGTTGGCTTTCTAACATGTTTGTTGTAATCATAACTATTATTCATCTGTATTTATTGTCATCTCTAAGGCTTTCTGCCTCCACATGCCAATATAGACCTAGTACTCAATGCTTCTAGCCTCCATAAATTCTATTCAAGTCCTAGAATATTTTCAGCATCTGACACTTATGTCTGAAAAAGACACTCCTTCCTAGTTCTTTCAGAGCTCTGACTGGGTCATTTAAAACTCCTCTCCAGTGTAACCGATTCAATCTGGGTTGTTGTAGTTTTTCCTGAACTGCTCTGCTTGGCCTCATATTAACTGTGACCATCTGTTCTACTCTTCTGGCTCCTTCTCATTCTCTTAATCAGTATGTCTTCACTTGTGTCTCCATTGTTTTCTTCTCAACCACAGAAATTCTAGAGATTGACTTTGAAGGACATTAGAGACCTGAGTCTCTAAGTGCAAAAAGAGGCCAGTGGTCAAGGAATTTCAGAGGGTAACCAACCTGTAATCCAGATTGCCAAGATTTGTTTGATCAATTTGTTCCCAAAACACTGAGGAGGAGCTTGACACCTCCACCCCAAATGAAAACTGTTTCACCAATTTGATCATTGTGTGAATTCCAAAATTCTGTTACTTACTGGAAAAAAAAAACTGATTTTATTTGTAAATTGGCTCAGTTTGGGCACACGTCTTTCATCCTTCTTGCTGGAATACAGACAGACATATGTAGGTTGATGACAATATGCGGGTAAGGACTGGTGCCAGTTAGGTCAAGGCCATGATTGGACAGTCATAAGATGGGTACAAAGTTTTTGTAAAGCAGGAGAGAAAAAATAGGAAGGAGAATCAAGATGGAGATTGAGATGGAGAAGGATGACCAAGATCTTAGCAGTCCTGCATTGCAAAGGAAGCTGGGATAGATTTCTATAGGCATTTTTTTCTTATCTACTTAGGCAGTTTATATCCTTATCAGTTGGTTCTAAGTTTATTGTGTGGATGTATTGTGGATTGAGAATTTAGCATATAAATCTGCTTTGTTGAGTCCTAATTTTAATGGATTTTGGGAGTTTCTACTACAACTATTAGGGGGTAGGTGTTGGGTATGTAAACAAAGCAGAGGCAGAGAGTTATGAGAGAATAGCTGCCACTGAGACCTGGGGGGATCATCTAGCTTCTCAGATAAATTATTGCTAGTTCCAATTGCCCACCTAGAGCTCGAATTAGCAGGAACCAGATTGCTGGGGTACATGCAGGAAATCAGTTCTGCAATTTTATTTTTTTATTTTTACCAGAACAGACATAACCTTAGCATGCACATTTAATTCCAAACACTGAAGGTAAAGTTAGTTTCTAGAAAGAAGCACCAGTGTGTAGAGAAAGTAAAAAATCAGAGAAAGATTAGATGGAAAATGATATGTTCAACTGTTATAAGAGAGGAAAGGGAAGCTATTTAAGAGATCAGTGGAAAGAGAAAAGGAGAGGGGACAGTTTTACTGGGACAGTGGTACAGAGACCAGTTGAGGAGAGAACAAGAGGGATATGTCTAGGTAAATACTAAACAAGCCAGAGAGTGAGGTGGAAACAGAAGATTAGAACGGATTTTCAAAGTTAGTATGAGTCCAAGTGGGCAATTCTTGGGCAGCTGAAGAAAGCCAGATTGTATCAGTTACAGTGGAGAGGAGTTTTGAGCCAGAACAAATGAAATCAGAAAGCCAAAGTTCAGTAAGAACTAGAAATTGGTGAGTTTATTCAGTCATAAGCCTCAGAAGCTGAGAACATTCTAAAGCCTAATTTGATTTGAAGGAGGCTCGAAACTTCAAGGACTAGTCCTATGTCAGTATATCAAGGGAGAATGTCTCATTTGCACAATGAATAGTGCAAATAAAAGTTACTTTTACAGGAAAATATTTGACGGTTGCCTGGACTCTCACCTCTGGAGTAAAATATGGTTAAGGCATCTTCAGTTTAGATACCAATTTCTAGAAACTGTGAAAGATATCACCAGATTCTCCTCTTTCTGGGAGTTAAGATGTATGGCAGCCACCATTGATTATCTACATAGTGTCTGTCTCTCTCTGTCTCCCTCTGTCTCCCTCTGTCTCCCTCTGTCTCCCTCTGTCTCCCTCTGTCTGTCTCCCTCTGTCTGTCTCTGTCTCTGTCTGTCTGTCTCCCTCTGTCTGTCTCTGTCTCTGTCTGTCTCTGTCTCTGTCTGTCTCTGTCTCTGTCTGTCTCTGTCTCTGTCTGTCTCTGTCCGTCTCTGTCTGTCTCTGTCCGTCTCTGTCCGTCTCTCTCTGTCTGTGTCTCTGTCTGCCTCCGTGTCTCTGTCTGCCTCCGTGTCTCTGTCTGCCTCCGTGTCTGTCTCTGTCTGTCTCCGTGTCTCTCTGTCTCCGTGTCTCTCTGTCTCCGTGTCTCTCTGTCTCCGTGTCTCTCTGTCTGTCTCTGTGTCTCTCTGTCTGTCTGTCTCTGTGTCTCTCTGTCTGTCTGTCTCTGTGTCTCTGAATCTCTGTCTGTCTCTGTCTCTGAATCTCTGTCTGTCTCTGTCTCTGAATCTCTGTCTGCCTGTCTCTGTGTCTCTCTGTCTGCCTGTCTCTGTGTCTCTGAATCTCTGTCTATCTCTGTGTCTCTGAATCTCTGTCTGTCTCTGTGTCTCTGAGTCTCTGTCTGTCTCTGTGTCTCTGAGTCTCTGTCTGCCTGTCTCTGTGTCTCTGTCTGCCTGTGTCTGTGTCTCTGTCTGCCTGTGTCTGTGTCTCCGTCTGCTTGTCTCCGTCTGTCCGTCCCTCTGTCTGTCCGTCCCTCTGTCTGTCCGTCCCTCTGTCTGTCCGTCCCTCTGTCTGTCCGTCCCTCTGTCTGTCCGTCCCTCTCCCTGCCTGTCCGTCCCTCTCCCTGCCTGTCCATCCCTCTCCCTGCCTGTCCATCCCTCTCCCTGCCTGTCCATCCCTCTCCCTGCCTGTCCATCCCTCTCCCTGCCTGTCCATCCCTCTCCCTGTCTGTCTCTCTCTCTGTCTGTCTGTCTCTGTCTGTCAGTCTGTTTCTCTGTCTGTCAGTCTGTTTCTCTGTCTGTCTGTCTCTGTCTCTGTCTCTGTCTGTCTGTTTCTCTGTCCATCTGTCTGTCTCTGTCTAGGTTTGTCTCTGTCTGTCTGTCTCTGTCTCTGTCTCTCTGTCTCTCTGTCTCTGTCTCTCTCTCTCTAGCTTTCTGTGTGCATTTTTCAGTTTGGTTTTATTGTAATGTCTAGTTGCTTTCTGTGGTAGGAGACTACTTTTTCTGGCTAAAACACCTGTTGTCCTGCTGTCTTTTTGGATCTGGCAGGTCACCCATAAAATCACTTCTCTCCTCAACCTCTTTAAAAAAATCTTTACACCTGTCCCATTGTGTGACAGAGACTGCATGAGCAGAGCCCATGTTTCCTGCTCAGGGGTTCTCAGTTCTCCTCTAATAAGCGACTTCTACCATATAGGTGCATGCTCCTGAGAGTTAAGAAAAGAATAATTTAGATTCTGCAAAGGGGGAGGGGGTATGTTTCACAGTGAAACATACAAGCATTTTAAATTTCAGATTAGAAACAGAGGATCCTTCTATCGAGGCCCCCAAAGCACCAGATACAAAGTCACTGATGCTCATAGTTTGCAATAAGTCTAATGGAGGAATAAAAAATCAAAATCAATTGGTTTATCCAATTTTGAGGGATAAGCAAAATTGGAGCAAGACATACAGGAGAGCTAGGAACTGCAGAGCTGATTGAATCACTGTAATTATTTCTATGTCCTCTAGGCTGTAGGGACTCTCTAAGACATGTCAAACTAGAGAGAGATGAGAAATGTATCCAGAATTTTACATTTCACTTTACCTAAAGGCAGACATCCCAAATCCTACTCTTTGATATCTGATATGCTATAGCCCTTGGAAAAAAGAATACCCTCTCCCTTTTCAGGACCAGCAGAGCAATCACTGCAGTTCCAAATCTGAAGAGGTCAGAACTAACATGTAGAGGATGCAGGCTATGAGGTATTGATAAGCTGAATTCTGCCAATTAAAGTGGTTGAATTGAGAAGCATTTAGGATATTCCCAAACCACATATTTAAGTGAATCTGGGAAAGAATTCCTGAAAATGCTTTGACATCCTTCCCCCTGAGGTACCAGCAATAGTATAGAATAGAGGTATATATATATATATATATATAAAATTAGTATAGCTTTCATATAGAATAGTATTTACTTAGAGAAAGGGAAAGGTAGTTGAGTAGAGATGAGAAGAAATGGAGGCAGAGAGAAAGGAGAGAGAGAGAGGAGAGAGAGAGAGAGAGAGAGAGAGAGAGAGAGAGAGAGAGGAAGAAAAGTAGGAGGAGGAAGGGGAAGGGGAAGAGGAAGAAGGGGGAAAAGAGGAAACTCCAGTAAGAGATACAATAGAGGGGGAGGGAAGAAAGGAAGAAGGAGCTTCAGGGGAGATGACCCTGTGCCATAGCTCCCTGTACCCAGATCCCTGAGAGAGTGTTGACACACATGAAAGCACAGGTGAGACCATCACTTCTGCTCAGAGGGACCTACCTGGAACCCTCAGGACACAGGAATGAAGAAGCAGTCTGGAACAGGATCCCTTGAGTTTCTGTCTGGACACAGAATTGACCCTGTGCCAGAGATCTCTGTTCACAAATCCTGTCAGGAGAGAGAGCTGATCTCCCAGCAGTGCTGACACACAAGCTTAGAAGAGGTTCAAGCCACTGCCAGAGAAAATAAGACCAGCAAATACCAGATATAACCAGATTGGGGAGGCAAGAGCTGGAACTTAAGCAACTAAAACTGAGGCCTTTTGGTATCATCAGAACCCAGTTCTCTCACCACAGCAAGACCTGCATACCCCAACAGAGCAGAAAAGCAAGATTCTGACTTAAAATCTCATGATGATATTAGATGACATTGAGGACATAGATTACTCCCTTAAAGAAATACAGGACAACACAGATAAAGACATAGAAGCCTTTAAAGAGGAAACACAAAAATCCCTTGAATAATTATAAGAAAATACAAACAAACAAGTGAAGGAATTGAACAAAACCATCTAGGATCTAAAAATGGAAATAGAAACAATGAGGAAATCAAAAAGGGAGACAACTTTGGCAATAGAAAACCTAGGAAAGAGAGCAGGGGTTATATACACAATCACCACCAACAGAATACAAGAAATACAAGAGAGAATCTCAGGGTCAGAAGAAACCATAGAAAACAATGACAAGAGTCAAAATGCAAAACACAAAAAGCTCCTAATCCAAAACATCCCAGAAATCCAGGACACAATGAGAAAATGAAACCTAAAGATAATAGATACGGAAGAGAGTGAAAACTCCCAACTTAAAGGGCCAGTAAATATCTTCAACAAAATTATATAAGAAAACTTCTCTAACGTAAAGTAAGAGAAGCCTATGAACATACAAGAAGCATACAGAACTCCAAATAGATTGGACCACAAAAGAAATTCCTTCACTCACATAATAGTCAAAACACCAAATCCAAAAAACAAAGAGAATATTTAAGGCAGTAAGGGAAAAAGGTCAAGTAACATATAAAGGCAGATTTATCAGAATTACATCAGTCTTCCCAACAGAGACTCTAAATGCCAGGGCAGATGTCATACAGACCATAAGAGTACACAAATGCCAGCCACGGCTACTATATCCAGTAAAACTCTCAATTACCATAGATAGAAAAACAAGATATTGCATGACAAAAACCAAATTTACATAATATTTTACACAAATCCAGCTGTACAAAAAATAACTGATGAAAAACTCCAACACAAGGAGTGAAATTTCACCACAGATAGAGCAAGAAAATAATCTTCTTTCAACTAACCCCCCAAAAAGTTAGTTACACAAACATTATTCCACCTCTAACAACAACAACAACAACCCCAGGTAACAACAATCATTGGTCCCTAATATCTCTCAACGTCAATGGAATCAATTCCCCCATAAAAAAGACATAAACTAACAGACTCGATATGTAAAGAGGAACCAGCATTTTGCTGCATGAGGAAACACACCTCAGAGACAAAGATAGACATCACCTAAGAGTAAAAGGCTGGAAATAATTTTCCAAGAAAATGGTCCCAAGGAACAAGCTGGAGTAGCCTTTTAAATATAGAACAAAATAGACTTTCAACCAAAAGTTATCAAAAAAGAAGGAAGAACACTTCAAACTCAAAGGAAAAATCCTAGATTAAGTATCAATTCTGAATATCCAAGCTCCAAATGCAAGAGCACCCACATTAATAAAGGAAACTTTACTAAAACTCAAATCACACATTTTACCACACACAATAATAGTAGGAGATTTCCCTATTCCTCTCCCATCCATGGACAGGTCATGGAAACAGACTAAACAGAGGCAAGGAAAAACTTACAGAAGTTATAAACCAAATGGATTTAACAGATGTCTACAGAACACTTCATCCTAAAACAAAAGATTCTTTTTCTTAGCACCTCATGGTGCCTTATCCAAGACTCACAATATAATAGGTCACAAAACAGGTCTCAACACATACAAGAAGACTGAAATAATCCCATGCATCCTATCAGATCACCATGGACTAGGGCTGGTATTTAATAACAACAAAAACAGAAATCCCACGTACACATGGAAACTGAACAATCCTCTACTCAATGATAATTTGGTCAAGGGAGAAATAAATTAAATTCTTTTTAGAGTTTAGTGAAAATGAAGGCACAGCATACCCAAAATTATGGGTCACAACTAAAGCAGTGTTAAGAGGCAAAGTTATAGCTTGGAGTGTCTCCAAAAAGCAACTGGAGAGCACACACTAGCAGTGTGACAGCACACCTGAAAGCTGTGAAACAAAAAGAAGCAAATACACCCAAGAGGATTAGAGGGCAGGAGATAATCGAACTCAGGGCTGAAATCAATCATGTTGAGATAAAAAGAACTATATAAAAAAAAATCGCCAAAACCAGGAGGTGGTTCTTTGAGAAAATCAACAAGATAGATAGAACAACAGTATCAATCAACACCCCCAGAGCTCCTCCCAGGGAATAAACCACCATCTAAAGTGTACACAGGAATGGGATGGATGCATGGCCCCAGCTGCATATCTAGCAGAGGATGGCCTTTTCAGAAATCAGTGGGAGAAGAGGCCCTTGGTCCTGTCAAGGTTTGATTTCCCAGTGTAGGGGAATGACAGGGCAGGGAGGCAGGAGGGAATGGGTGGTTGAGTGGGGAAGCATTCTCATAGAAGCAGGGGAAGGGGGATTGAATAGTGTCTTTCTGGAGGGGAACCTGGTAAACAGGATACATTTGAAATACAATAAAAATATCCAAGAAAAGGTAAAAAAAAAAAAACCTCTATATAAAAAGGAAAGAGATTAGGGATTCAGGGAGAGTAACAGACTAAGAGGCAGAAATAGTGCTAGGGCCAGGGATAAGTAGCCACTCTACAGTGAGCCACGCCTAACTTGGCAATTGGGTAGAGCCTAGATGCTAACAATAACCAAAACTCTCCTACAACTCAACTCACTCACACACACACATACACACACACAAACACACACACACACACACACACACACACACAGAGAGAGAGAGAGAGAGAGAGAGAGAGAGAGAGAGAGATTCAGCATGATTTAACAGCCTGGATTGTTTTCTTTAAAATAATATTGAAGTCTAGACAGAACAGTTTAGAGAGACATGTTTTCAATATCATAGAAGAGACAATGTAGGAGCAATTGAAACTTAAATATAAAAATATCACTAATTGTGTACTATAGGTTGAAGAGTAAACAATTTCTAGCTCTTATTTTCAGGTTCCAATTTTACATCCAAAGTACCTTAGGCAGAAATGTCAGGGGACCTGGATGCCAAGAACAGGTACTACACACCGAGTAGCAGCAACCAGAAATTCTGCAACACGTGGATGATTAGCAGCTTCTCTTTTTTCCTTGAGGGAATGGTAGAATACATTACAAGCCCAGTGCTCTCATCATAGGCCGATGGGGGCATGTTGTTTGAATGTACACCCAAATGGGGTTGATTAGGAGGGCAAAGGTTACCTGTCACTTTACCTGATGTTGCTCAGCTCTGAAAAGTGCCCAGTTTGAGCAGATACACACTTTGGTATCTTAACTGCGAAAGGGTGGGGGAGCAATAATGCTAGGAGATCAGGTGTCTATAGTTTACTGCCACACCAATCCTATCGTTACAAAAAGTTCATCGTTCCAGATTTTCTCTTGTCTCAAAGCCATTTGATATTTCCAGATGACAGACTTACCCCCTCTGCAATGTGAGTGTGGTCCAAGGCTCCTTCAGCATTTCTGGACAGAACACAAGACCTGTGATCAAGGTTCCAAGGTGCACATTGTCAGATGACCTAGGTGAGCTGTGGGATAATTCCCTCTTCACAGCCTGCTGCCTGCTGGTATCTGGCCAGGAATTCAGAGCTCACAAGTTCATCCTAGCCGCTCATTCTCCAGTTTTCAGAGCCACGTTTGAACATGGCAGGAGAGCCTAAAGAAACAACTTGAAATCTATCACCTGGATCCCCAAGTATTCAAGGAGATGATGGGTTTCATTTATACCAGGAAGGCTCCACATGTCTACAGCCTCTCCATTGTCCCTGGACTTCTGCAGCTGCTAACAAGTATGGCCTGGAATAATTAAAGGCCATAGGTAAGGATGTCCTCTGCAGGAAAATCTCTGTGAGGAGTGCTGCACACTCTCATCCTGGCTGACCTCCACAGCACAGAGCAGCTAAAGACTCAGGCCCTGGCTTTCATTACAGTTCATGCTTCTGAGGTCTCTGAGACCTCAGGGTGAGAGTCAATGGTGGAGTCACATCCCCACTTGGTAGCTGAAGCATTCCACTCCCTGGCTTCTGCGAAGATTTTTTTTCTGGGCTTTCCCTCTGAAACTACTTAAGTGATATTTAATACCTGACGAGCTATGACCTACACCTGTCTTCCAATAGCAAGAACCTGTGTTGTACCCAGTGACTCCTGGTTAGACAATGGTATTGCTGGAGCATTTACACTGATACAGGGAAAGGCAGTGTGGTGTCTCAGGACTTAAAATGGCTCTAAATAAGTTGGAATGGTGGGTGGGGGAAATGACAGCACTGGAGTCTGGGACACTACCTAACATCTACCTTGTTGATGTTCTTGTTTGATTTTAGACTGATATCCTGGAAGCACTGACCAAAAGTGTTTTGTCAGAGAAACCTGTTTGCACTGCACTAAGCAGAAAAGATGACCAGGGTCTCAGAGCAAAGAAGAAGCCAAATATGAATGTTTAGTATTAACAAAAGGGAAATGGAAAGAAGGCTTTGTTTTTAAAAAAAACACTCAAGTTTGGTGGTTTAAATATGCACAGCCCATGAGAAGAGCCACTCTTAGGAACTGTGGCATCTTTGGAGGAGGTGTACTCTTGTTATAGGAAGTTTATCTCTGTAAAGACATGGCTTTGAGGTACTGTATATGCTCAAGCTCTGGTCAGGGTCACACAGTCTCTTCCTGACTGCCTGCACATCTAGGTACTTAGTTCCTCCTCCAACCCCATGTGGGCTTGGACACTGTTGGCTTGGACACCATCATGCTTCCTGCGATGATGATAATGGACTGTACCTCAAACTGTAAGTCAGCACCAATTAAATGTCCTTTTTTAAAAGTTGTCTTGGTCATGGTGTCTCTTCACAGCGCTGAAACACCAACTAAGACAATGGACACAACCAGCTCTTTAGACAATACCATATCCTAATCAAATATGATATGAAAACTATTGAAATGGTTATGATTATTTTTGTGGGTTGCCTGGGTTTCGGGTGCATTTTGATGAGGAGCATATCTTGTACTCAGGTGATTCCATGTAAACCTGCTTCCTGTTTAAACTGGTCAAATAAAGGCTAGATACTGTCATTGGGCAGTGGAAGGGAAAAGAAAGTCAAGAAGTTTTAGAGGAGAGAGGATGGGGGGGTGAAGATGAGATGGAAGGACAGGGAGAAAGGAAGATGGGGGAAGAGGAGATGGGGATGGAGCAGAGTAACATGTGCTGGAGTATACTGCAACAGGGTACAAATATCCAGGATCTCATTGCTGGGAATAGAGCAGTAGAGTGGTCTATTTACCTAGTTTAGATGTGCAGTTTATAAATATTATAGCTGAGTTATGCATTCTTTGCCCCAGAATATTGGGGTTGGAGATTTACTGATAAAAATGTAATTGGTATTAAATATTAATGCTGTCTGGTGTTTTCCACTTTCGATGATTTATGTGAGCAAGAGAGAGGGTGAAACTGCAGAGTGGTCCTTGGTGGTCTGCAGACCAGGCATTGGGTAGAAGGAGAGCATTAGCTCCAGGAATTCTGTGGAAGAACAGGTTTGGGCTGTTTAGCAAGTCAGCAGAGGGAACCAGGGCCAGATACCAGTTTTCAACATCCAGCAAGGAGGAACAGGACAAGGTAATGGTAGAATGCATTTTGTGTATGTGGCTAGAGTTATGCTAAAATCTAGAGAAGTGAAGATAATTCACATATGTGGTTTTAGTCTTTGGACCCTGATTAGAGACAGTTTAGTCCTGGACATTAGAGGGACAATAGATTTCAGAAAACCATTCTATCACCTGTAGGGGATGGTTTAATGAAAGAGAAGGAAAATGAACTTAATCTGTTCAGGGGCTCTCCCAGGGACAGAAGGAGTCAGGAAACTTCATGCTTCCTCTCTGGCTCCTACTGGAGGTATACTTAGTTCTGGTTCTGGGTCCCTTCGGTAGGATATGTGGGTCCCTTTAGCGACACATTTCGTTCTCTACCCTCTCTCTCTATTGTTTGTCCATGACACACCAATTTGTCCATATCTATTAGTTTATGTCTGTGTTTTTGTTTTGTTTCTCTGTGTTTCATGTTCAGTGCAAAAAAAAAATAGTTAAAACTTTTATCTGCTAATTCACCTCTTGATTTAGTTTGCACCCATGTCAACCCCCAAAAAAACAAAACAAACAACAAACAACAGGTGGTCTCAGTGTGCGCAACAAAAACTGCTAAGTTGCTCTGCACTTGGAGATAGGAGTCAAGGACAGCTGGAGAAGCTCTGCCAGGGCCTGATTGTCTGTACAAGCTGCTCTTAAAGGGGCCCCCTGCTTCTCAGCTTCTATGGTAAGCAAGTTGATGGTTGTTTTCCTAGAAAACTCTCTGTGATTGTGTTTATTGAGTTCAGCATGTGACCAGGTGCTTTTCTTTTGAAATTAGACCTAGAAAAAGTAAGAAAAAATTTTCTGGTTTAATTAAGTAAATGTAGTGTAGAAGTCTCATATTTGTTTCTGACTAGTCTTAAAAGTCTTGGTTGTAGAGTATTTGCATATAAGTTATTGGATATGATTAAAAATTTGTAACATTGGTAACAGAAAGTTGGCTTAAAACCTGTGACTCAGGGTTAGAGTCATTCTAGACAACACATATCATGAATCAACTGTGCAAATAGGTCTCTGTAGATACTTCTAATTTGGGATAATATTTTATGTAATTCTTGTCCTAAAACGAGACTTAAAAAAGAGAATTTAAAACAATGAGGTATTAAAAGGTGCCCCTGTTGGGGTTTAAATCTTTGCTTGCACTCAGACAGAACACACCAAGTCAATACGGTTCTATGTGGAGAGGTTTAATGAGGGAAGAAGAGTAGAAGAAGAGAGGAAAGGCTGGCCATGGGCATGTGGAGGAAAAGGGAGGGGTGGGGAGAGAAAGGACAGAGACAATAAGGGCCTGAGAAGAGGAAGAGCAAGAGAGAGCAAGAGAGGAGTGAGAGAGAGAGGAGGGAGCAAGGAGCCCAATTTATAGTCAGGCACAGCTGGCTGTTGCCAGGGAACTATAGAGTTAGAGTTATAGGAATCCAGTCTGTATTCTATTTGAGAAAGTTCATTCAGTGAAAAAGGGACATGTACCCTGACCGGCCCATCAATACTGGCCACCTCTCTTAACGGAAGGACCAGTGCTAGGTCAGGCATCTCTGGCAATGAGGAGTTTGGGGGTTTGGCTATGATCTTGGAGCAGGTGATAGGAGAAGTGAAAGGTGCCAGGGCAGGGAGATTGGAGTGTCCTGCAGCACAGGAGGGGAGGGGTCTGGAGAGGTCTATTGAGGACGCTCTGTGATAACCTGGTGAGGTGGTGGATTGGGTTTTTGGAAGTGTGGGAGCAGGTCTGTGGCAAAGAGGAGGCAGTTCATTAGCTGGGTCAAAAGTTGTACTGTCATCTGGAGCCTGTTTTATAGTTAAGAGGAGTTGGGTGGGGCCAGAAGAGGAACACAGAAAGAGGTTAGTGTGACACTATATAAATGCTTGGACATAAAGAATCTCTTTCCATTTACCAGACTGCTGGCAGTAATTGTGAAGATCCAATAAAATTGAGGAATTTAGAGTGCTGTTATGCGGTCATTTTGAACCATTATTTAATAAATAATGGGTCTAGACATTATTGCATAGGTCTATCAATTTGATGTCCTCAGGTGAGGCATTAATATTCAAGTTTTTGAAATTCTCCAAAAGACATCCTAGGGGTACATTCGAAGACCTCGAATTTCCCGCTGGGGGAAGTCACCAATTAATTTGCACCGGCATCCCAGGAGGAATTAATGGTAACAGTAGTAGTCTGCCAGGCCAGGTGTCTGAGTTGTCACTTAGACTCCTGGAGACTATAAAGGACCGGTCCCAGACCTGCCAGAGAGCGTTCCTACCTGGGACTGGGATTTCCTGATCAGCTGCCAGAGCCCAGAGCAAGAGGGGAGCAAGGGATGGCTTTCGAGGGAAACTCTGCCCAATCTGCTAGTGTTTGTGTGGAAATTGGAGCTGCAGTCTGGTAGCAGGAAAAGTGGAACTGTGTGGTTGGGGAAGGCCTGTCCAAATGGCAACAGATGGCACCACATGGAGAACCATGGAGAGCAGAGACTCACGCAGTATCTGAAGGTGCGCTAGCTGAAGCAGAAAATCACCTAATGGAAGTCCAGAGTGCCACAGCAGTCAGCAGATGGCTGTGTCCAATGATGCACCAGATATGGGGGATGAAACAGTAGGACACATGGCAGTGATCAGGTGGTGTGCGGGGAAGTGGCACACATCTCCATCCTTCCTCACAATAGCCCCTCTTGAGCACAGGGCCAGTGGCAGTGACCACAACTGTGCCCCTGGCCCAGGGTGGGCTGAGGGCCAGTGGATGCCGTGGCGGGGGCATGTGGCTCCATTTCTCCTCTCCACAGCCCTTAAAAGCGTGAGGCCCTAGCAGAGCTACCACCAGCTGTGGGACAGGCACTGTGGCAGGAGTGACTCCTAATTGTGGGTCCATCACTCCCTACCACAGCTTTGCTCAGCAGGCTGGGGGCAGGACACCAGGTCATGTAGGCACTGGGAGATCAATCACCACATAAGGGTCACCAATGTTGGGGTTTAAAATCTCAGCTCACATCCAGACAGAACGCACCAAGCCAACCTGGTTATAAGTGGAGAGGTTTAATGACAGAAGAGTAGAAGAAGAGAGGAAAGACCAGTCACAGACACATGGGGGAAAGGGGATGGGGGGGATGGTGAGAGAAGGGACAGGGACAAGGAGGGCATGAAAAGAGGAAAAGGAAGAGAGGAGTAAGAGAGAGAGGAGAGGGCAAGCAACCCCCTTTATACTCAGGCACACCTGGTTATTACCAGGCAACTGTGGAGTGGAGCATACCTGGCTATTGCCAGGTAGCTGTGGGAGTGGAGCTTAGACAGAATACTAACAGCACCATCATGAATTCATGTATAAGAACTGGCAGACAAGCTGTGTAACATGAAAGTAATGCACTAGGTATTGATTTTAGAGAGAATGGATGGTTTACACTGCCGAAAATTGGGTTTTGCTTTCCAAAACAATGGTTATGCACTGATATTGCAGAAGAAACTTAAAAATTATAATTAAACTGCCAATGTTTCATTAGCTGCAGTTTACAGTTCAATCACAAGTTCAAGGTTTTAATTCTCCTTAGACCTCACCTATATTTGTAACTAAGAAAAAAAATCAGGCAAGTAGAGATTATTGCAAGATTTAGAAAAGGTTAATGAAACTAGGAACATATGGGAACATTACAATCTGGCTTACATACTCCAGCTGGCATTCCAAAAAATACATATAAAATCATTATAGATTTAAAAGACTGTATACTATTTCTTTGCACCTTCATGATTGTAAAAGATTTGAATTTAGCATGTCTGCTTGTAATTTTAAAGAATCCATGAAGCAATATCATTGGAAGATTTTCCTTAGGGAATGGCTAATAGCCCTACATTATATAAAACATCTGAGTTAATTCAAAGCTCAAGATAAATTCAGCCTAGGGGTGTGTGGTATTCCTTTTATCTTGGTCTTCCTGGCAAGCCCCTAGAAAAGGTGACCAGGAGACCTTGTTTGATCTCTTTGTTTATTCCCTTGTTTGATTACTTTGTTTTTGATCTAAGAACTGACCCTATACTTTGGATATACCTAAAATGGTATAAAAGCACACTAGTAAAAATAAACCCACTTCAACCTTAACACTGGTTGGAATCATATTAAAATGTTGTCTAACTGTATTTTTCTTTCAATCTTCTCTCCCTCCCTTGAAACCCTGATGACTAAGTGAGCTGGCTTGGTCAATCTTCTATCTGTCAGAATGACCAAGATCAGTAACGCAAGGCACAGCTCATGCCCCCAAATATAAGGGTCTGCAATTCACTGAAGATTGATACCCCACACTCAAACGTTATGCAACAGCAAAACAGGAGTTATTTTACAGAGAGTCAACATGTCGGGGTCTGCCATATAGCTGAAAGGAAGACAGAGGTTTGTGAGTTACACAGTCAATTTAAACCCTTTTAGGGTAGGAGTGGGTGACATTTATGTTTCTTTCCATTGACTGGATGGATTATTATCCAGGAGTATGGGAGCCCTTGCAATTGTTCTGGGAATTGAATTGCAAAGGTTCTGGGAAGTTTTCAGGTCTTTTTAGAATCTTTGTTGATTAACTATTTTGTGCTTAGGCTTGGCTCAAGCCAGGTTGTGGGCAGATCCTGATTGCCAGCCCATGAAGTATGGTTTTTGCTAGAATTGACTTGTTTTGGACATTTCTATTTCTGGAAAACAAAAACTTAGGACGTGTAGTTAAGCAACTTTAAGTACTTGGGACACAGTTGAAGAGTCAAGAAAGAGGTCTGTATCATTTACTAAAATTAAACAAAGGCCAAAAGAAGCCATCACTGATTTTTTGCAAAGGTTGATTTCAGTTGTAAACAGGATACTATCAGATTCAGAAGTCAGAAAAAAATACTGATTTAATCTTTGGCTTTTGAAAACGATAACTCAGAATGCAACTGGGTGATTAGATATTTAAAGATGAGGTCAGCACCAATAGAGGAATAGATTAGAGATACAGTATATGTTGAATCTCGTGCTTATGGTGCTAATTTGATAGAAATCATTTCTAAAAGAACAAAGTAAAATCAAAATGACAGATATTTTAATTGTAATCAAGGTCTATTTAACATAGATTGTAGGCAAGTCATTCATAGAAACAATGTTTTTGTTGTTGTTGTTGTTGTTGTTGTTTTGTTTTGTTTTGTTTTTCCTAGAAATGATCCAAAGAGAAGACCTCAGCTTTCTGTAAAATGCAGAAGGTATAGAAAAGCCTGGCATTGTTCTAATGAGGGAAGATCAACAAGGGATAAGGAACTTAACCTGTAGCCATCAGATAATGTCCTAAGTTGCCTCCTACACATTTTATTCAATTATTCCCTGTTGTTATGGAAGAAACTCAGCCAAAGATCAATTAAGAGATTTAATGCCCATTGTTAAAAACAATATTGCTCTGGAGAAAATTAAAGTCAAAACAACTTCAGTAGTTAAAAGGAAAAATTCAGGAAAAACCAGCAAATAAATATTTTGGCAAACTGCTGGAAATGATCAGAGACCAAAACCAAAAACGTTACTATTAAGTTACATTGAATTAGAAGGTTTACTAGTCACAGAACCAGATCTCAAAATAATTTCATCAAAATTTTGGCATCCAGATTGGCCTTTTTTGGAGGTAAATGTTCAGCTTCTAGGAATTGGATCTTCATCTCAGGTAAAGCCAAGTGCACAATGGGTATAGGGTTGGAAGGACAAATATGTAAACTAGCCAAATATAGTTAATATAGCAATGATTTTATGAAGATATGATTCTTCATAGCAATGGAAAACACAGATTAACATTCCTTCAACATCAGAAACAACCTATAAATTCAAGAGTGTCCTGAGAAAAAAAATATTGAAATGAATTTTGGGCTGGAGAGATGGCTCATCTGTGAAGAGCACCTTCTGCTCTTCCAGAAGTCCCAAGTGCAATTCCCAGCAACCACGTCGTGGCTCAGAACCATTTGTAATCAGATCTGATACACTCTTCTGGTGAGTATGAAGAGATTGACAGTGTACTCAGATACATAAAATAAAACATAAATCTTAAAATGTATTAACAAGAACACTCAAAGGCTTTTCCAGTTGTCCATAAGTAGAACATGACAGGTGTTGTTCTTTCAAAGGTAAAAACCACCCTACCTTTTAAATGGCTAAGTAATAAGCCTGTATGGGCAGATCAATGTCCTAGGACAAAAGAACAATTACAGGTGAATTTGCTTTTGGTAAGGGATTATTTTAGGAGGATATGACAGAGCCAAAATTATTCAGATTTCTTGAAACAGGATAGGGCAAATTCTTAAGCCATGTCAGGGAGACATGGCTTATATCAGACAAAAATCACTGTTTCTTTCAGGAAAAATCTGATAGAAACACAGAGAAATACACACACACACACACACACACACACACACACACACACACACACACACACATCATAGATATATCACCACTTGAAGACCACCACCAAGAGAATAATAAGATACAAATGATCTACTATTGGTCATTGATATCTCTCAGTATCAGCAGTTTGACTCCCCAATATAAAGACATAGAGTAACAGAGTACATGTAAAAACAGGTTCACTCCTTTGGCTGATCCAAGAAACACAACTCAAGGATAGATAGTACCTCAGAATAAAGGGTTAGAAAAAGGCTATTCCAAGCAAATGGACCTAAGTAGCAATATGTTGTAGACATTTAAGATCAAACTAAAAATAGATTTTAGCTGAAAACTATTCAGAAAAAATAGGTAGGTAAAGGATATTACATACTCATCAAAAGAAAAAGGCCCCAAGCTAGCATTTCAATTATTACCAGGTGTGCACCAAATGAAGGACACCTAAGATTGCAAGGGAAACAGTACTCTGGTTTAAACTGCATTGTGATTCTCATGTACTGATAGTAGGGATTGGGGATTTAGCTCAGTGGTAGAGCACTTTCCTAGCAAGTGAAAGGCCCTGGGATTGGTCCCAAGGTCCGAAAAAAAAAAGAAAGAAAAAAAAGATGAAGGTGGAGCCCTAAGTTGAAGCAGAGACCCCAGGAATCTTTACAGGGGAAATCTGCATGTACTCAAGCCCAACTCTCTTTCCTATGTACTGATAGTGATAGACTATCAGTAAAATAGCAGCAGCCATTAAAAGACACCACATCAAAACATGCCCAAGACCAGATAATTTTCACAAAAATTCTACTAGATATTCCAAGAGGAGTTATTGACTATACTCTTCAAATTATTTCTTAAAATAGAAGCAGAAGGAACATTACCCAATTTATCTTATGAGACTACAGTTAGCCTGATACAACAAATCACAGATCAATTTTCCTCCTGAACTCTGATACACAAATGCACATTAAATAATTGCAAACATATTCCATATATGTATATATATATATATATATATATATATATATATATATATATACATACATACATACATACCTCCGAGGACATGGAGAAAGAGGAACACTCCTCCGTTGTTGGTGGGATTGCAGACTGGTACAACCATTCTGGAAATCAGTCTGGAGGTTCCTCAGAAAATTGGACATTGAACTACCTGAGGACCCGGCTACACCTCTCTTGGGCATATACCCAAAAGATTCTCCAACAAATAACAAAGACACATGCTCCACTATTTTCATAGCAGCCTTGCTTATAATAGCCCAGAAGCTGGAAAGAACCCAGATGCCCTTCAACAGAGGAATGGATACAGAAAATGTGGTACATCTACACAACAGAATACTACTCCATTACCAAAAACAAGGACTTTATGAAATTCATAGGCAAGTGGATGGAACTGGAAAATATCATCCTGAGTGAGGTAACCCAATCACAGAAAAACATACATGATATGCACTCATTGATAAGTGGCTATTAGTCCAAATGCTTGAATTACCCTAGATGCACAGAACACATGAAACTCAAGAAGGATGACCAAAATGCGAATGCTCCACTACTTCTTTAACAGGGAAACAAGAATACCCTTGGGAGGGAATAAGGAGGCAAAGTTTAGAACGGAGGCAGAAGGAACACCCATTCAGAGCCTGCCCCACATTTGGCCCATACATATACCACCACCAAACTAGATAAGATGGATGAGGCTAAGAAATGCAGGCTGACAGGAACCGGATGTAGATCTCTCCTGAGAGACACAGCCAGAATACAACAAATACATAGGCGAATGACATCATTAAACCACTGAACGGGACCCCACTGAAGGAATCTTAGAAAGGACTGAAAGAGCTTGAAGGGGCTTGAGACCCCATATGAACAACAATGCCAACCAACCAGTGCTTCCAGGGACTAAGCCACTACCTAAAGACTACACATGGACTGACCCTGGGCTCCAACCTCATAGGCAGCAATGAATAGCCTAGTAAGGGCACCAGTGGAAGGGGAAGCCCTTGGTCCTGCCAAGACTGAACCCCAGTGAAGTGATTGTTGGGGGTAGGGTGGTAATGGGGGGATAGGGGAGGGGAACACCCATATAGAATGGGAGGGGTAGGGGTTAGGAGGATGTTGGCCCAGAAACTGGGAAAGGGAATAACAATCGAAATGTAAATAAGAAATACCCAAGTTAATAAAGATAAAAAAGTCTAATCACACTTTTGCACTTTGAGTTAGCATTTTCAAAAGCCAAATACTCAATCAGTATTTTTATGAATGCCAAACCTGATATTATTCTATTTACAGCTGAATTCAACTTTGCAAATCTCAATAAAGGCTGTGGGAGATGGGGTATGGCATGTATACCTTTAATAAATGACATAACCTATTTCCTGACTCTTCCATTTTGTCAGAAGTATTTAAACCTACTAAAATACATAGCCTGAGAATCTGTTGCCCAGAAACAGAAAGTCCAAAACAAGTCAGTGCCAGAAGAAACCACCCCTCGTGGGCAGCCAATCAGGAGCTGCCAGGAGCTGTCCACCACCTGACCTAAGCCAAGCCTAAGCCCAAAGTAGTTAATCACCAATGATTCTTTAAAAAATACCCAAAACTTGCCAGAACCTTGAGTAATACCTAAGGCACCCATACTCCTGGAGATAAAGCCAACCAAATAAGGCAAAGAAAGATAAATGTCACCCACCCTTACCCTAATAGGCTTTAAAATAAATCCATAGAGCAAACACCTCCTTCTTCCTTCCTGATGTATTGAAGACTCCTGCATGTTGGATATCAGCAAAATAATTGCTTTTTGCTGTTCCATTGCGAGGTATGACTGGAACCTCTTCCACCACCTCTTGAATGAGACTCACAGTGGAAGTGATCAATGCAATAGCAGTAAGAATTTAATTCCCAACATGTCGGGGTCCTCCCACTTCAAGGGGAGATGACCCTGAGCACACTCTGGCAGGGAGTTTTATGCCTTGCAAACAATTGGGGCAGAATTCAAACAATTGGGGCAGAGTTTGCATAGTGGTAACTAGGCGGGGTAGAATGCACACTTGGTGGATTGAAACAACTTTCAGATTGAATTCAGTGTACCACTCAAGAGTTTCCCAAAGGAGTGTTGGTTGGAAGCCACAGGTAGCTTTGTGTGACAATTTGGCTTACAGCTGTTCCAGGAACAAAACCAGCCTTTTTCTTCCTTGTGCTTGGAGGGGTCCTTCCGCTTGGAGGTTTGTGGTGGGAAATTTCCCACTGGCCCTAGATTGGCCTCAACTCTGGCTCTTTCATTCCCCACTTTTCTTTTAGCATAGCTTCAATCCTGAACTTTATAATCTTGCTTCTCTGCTACTAGCTGCATACAGTGTTGCCCTAAGATCATTAACTAGACTGTGTTTTCTCTTAAGCAAGAATCTAAGGGCCAAAAGTCAGAAATAAAAGTACCTTTAAAACGGGGGATATAAGACACACAGTACATATAGACATATATTTAAGCAGGGACAATAGACTCGGGACTGAGAATGAGTCAACTTGAACTTGATGTGGTTGGTGTCCTTTTGAACCCTCTATTTTGGTACAGCTGGAGCCAGGCAGTCTCCTTCATTGGAGAAGCAAGTCTGGTGTGGTGATAGTAAACCCAGATGGTGATTGTAGTTCTTTTCACCTGGGTTTAGATGCACCTTGATGAAATCTCTTCATATAGACCCTTTTGACTTGTGTGGTTCTAGAACCTGGCCTGCTTTCTAGAGGACACATAATTTAGGCCAAACATATTCATGAGCCTATTGGGTAGTTGTGACTTTAAATATTAAATTATCATTTTTCAGTTCTGTAATAGCTGCCAAGTGTAGGCTGCATAGAATAGGGGCTAGAACACCATATATATCTAATATAAGGCAAAGGGAGGGACTATCATCCTGTTACCACTGGTCTCCAAGGCTAATTTATTTGAGGTCTCTTTTAGACTTTTAATTAGGTTTTTTACCTGCTCCAAACTCTGGGGACAAGATATACAATGGAGTTTCCAATTATTCCCCAAGACCATTTCAAGAGCCTGACTAATGTGAGGTATGAAGGCAGGCTCACTGTCTGATCCTATTACCTTAGGTGCTCCAAACCTGGGAAAAATCTCTTCTAGTAACTTCGTTGCCACCACCATGTCAGTATCATGTTTGGAGGGAAAGGCCTCCATCCATCCTGAAAATGTATCTACAGAAACTAGCAAATAATTGTAGCTATATTTCCCAGGCTTAATCTCAGTAAAATCTATGTCCCAAAAAAACTCCTGGCCTGCTTCCATTAGGTCTTTTACCTTTCTCTACCTTGGTATGGCAGGCATTCACTTGTTGACAAAACTGGCATGTTTTTACTATTTCTTCTGCCAGGTGTTTCAGGTTTATGATAAATACTCGAAAACAGCTAAACAGAGAATTCTCAGCTGAGGAATTTCGAAGTGATGAGAAGTACCTAAAGAAAATTTCAGCATCGTTAGTCATCAGGGAAATGCAAATCAAAAAACCCTGAGATTCCACCTCACACCAGTAGGAAGAGCTAAGTTCAAAAACTCAGGTAACAACAGTTGCTGATGAGGATGTGAAGATAGAGGAACACTCCTCCCTTATTGGTGGGATTGCAAGCTGCTACATCCACTATGAAATCATTCTGGAGGTTCCTCAGAAAATTGGACATAGTACTACCTGTAGACCCAGCTATACCACTCCTGGGCATATACCCAAAAGATACTCCAAAATGTAACAAGGACACATGCTCCACTATGTTCATAGCAGCCTTATTTATAATAGCCAGAAGCTGGAAAGCACCCAGATGTCCCTCAACAGAGGATTGGATACAGAAATTTTGGTACAATTACACAATGGATTACTTCTCAGCTATTAAAAACAATGACTTCATGAAATTCATAGGCAAATGGATGGAACTAAACAATATCATCCTGAGTGAGGTAACCCAATCACAAAAATGCACAGGTGGTATGCATTCACTGCTAAGTGGATATCAGTCCAAAAGCTCGAAATACCCAAGTTAAAAATCCACAGACCACATGAAGCTCAAAAAGAAGGATGACCAATGTGTGGGAGATTCAGTCCGTCTTAAAAGGGGAACAAAAATATTCATAGGAGGAGATATGGAAATAATGTTTAAAGCAGAGACTGAAGGAATGGTCATTTAGAGGCTGCCACACCTGGGGATCCATCCCATATACATACAACCACCAAACCCAGACAATATTGCTGATGCCAAGAACTGCCAACTGACATAAGCCTGATATAGCTGTCTCCTGAGAGGTTCTGTCAGAGCTTGACAAATACAGAGGAGAATCCTAGCAGGCAATCATTGAAGTGAGAACCAGGTCCCTGTTGGAGGAGTTAGAGAAAGGATTGAGGGAGCTGAAGGGGTTTTCAACCCCATTAGGACAACAATACCAATGTCCCCGGACCTAAAGCACAACCCAAAAAGTACACATGGACAGACCCATAGCTACAGCTGCATATGTAGCAGAAGATGGCCTTGTTGAGCACCAGTGGGAGAAGAAGGCCTTGGCCCCCGCCAAGGCAGGACCCCCAGTGTAGGGTAATGTCAGGGCAGGGCAGCTGAAGGGTGAGTAGTTGGGTGAAGGAGCACACTCATAGAACAAGTGGTATGAAGAAATGAGTTGGGGGTTTATGGACAGGGAAACAGGGAAAGGGGATAACATTTGAAATGTAAATTTAAAAATATGTAATAAAAAAAGAAAAATAAGAAATAGTGAATCTCTTTCCGCTTCCATGGTCACCTATACTATCTGTAAAAGCCCCTAATAATATTAGGATCTAGAGTGTTATTAGGTGCCATTAGATTGATTATTCAAGGGCTACTATGTTCAAATTCTATTGCAAGAGTGAATAAATTTAGGAATATTCAGATCAGGTGCAACCTAAATAATCTGTACATTTTTCTAAAAGGTATCTCTAAAATGAGTGAGATAGCATGGAAAACACCTTTCCTGTGGAAAAGTGGAGCCTGGAATAGGATTTCACTGCATGGTCAGGGGAGACTCCATGGACCCAGGTTAGACTGGAGGAAAACTCAAGGTTTACAATGGGATTTCAACTGTTTCAATGGAGCTCAGGGTCTTAGCCTGGCTAACCCCGAGGAGAGATGAGGCATCTGGCACCAGGGCATTTATGGAGGCAGAAGGCAAAGATGAAAAAACCAATCTTTAGAATAGTGGTCTCATCCACATTAAAGGGTCAGGAAAGCACAGGGAGTTACAAATGTCCCAAGGATCTAAGGGAGCTGGGGGATGACAAGCAACTCTGAACGGAAGGAAGGAAGAGAGGGTAGGAGTGTGTGCAATAGCCCTATTGTGTCTAAGGAAATTGCACCATTGAGCCTCCTAAGTGAGGGTGGACAGGGTCAGGTAAACATGTACATCCAGGGCGTCTAAGTCCTCTTTGGGAACTGGGACACAGTGAAGAGGAGGAAAAGAGGGATTAGGGATATTCATGGAGTGGAGGGCCATTGAGAGAGTGGACTGTGTCTGTGAGAAGGTGGAATACTGCTCATCTCATGGTTTCTGGTGAGGCACAGAAATGCCCCCTGAGTAGGAGGCTTATACACAGCAACAAGAAGTTAAGAGGAGTTTGGGATACTGTTTGGAAGTGGGGCAGGTAAGGTGACTTTTGTTGACTGCTTCTATTTTAATAGGAGTTATGTCTGTTTAATTGACCATTTCACTGTGGTTTGCCTTGATAAGTATTACCTATCAAGAAAACTATCAAGTTATTTTAGATTTTCCAAGGGGGTAAAGCACAGTTTGTAAAAGTGTGACCTTGTGAGCCTCTGGGTTTTCTGAGTCTGTTATTATGTCTCACCTTTAACTTCAGATTATGTGAATTTGTATATTCTCTCTTTGTATTTTTGTTAGTTTGGAAAAGGATTTATTGATGTTGTTGATTTTCTCAAAGAATCAACTCTTAATTTCAGTAATTCGGTGCATTGAAATTTTAAATTCCTCATTTCCAGAATTCCCTCAGTATGTATGTGCTTATCAATTCTATTTCTATTTTCTGGCCTTAAATTTTTTTCTTAATTTCCTTCCACTGTTTTTTTATTGATTTCTTTCCGCACACTGTTAGTGTGTGTTATGGTGAATTTGTTTAAGGGATTTCTTCATTCTCTGCTTATTTACCTCTGTCACCTTCATTTAGATTGTTTTAATGTCTTTTCTTATGCTTCAACCATCTTGGAATGTTCAGGGACTGCTGTGTTAGGATTTCTGGGCTGCAATGTAGACATGTAACCCTGGGCATTATTGATTGTGTTGCTTATGCTAGCTTCTAAGGTACTGGGATTGCAATGGTTAAAGATTTAGACCCAATTTCTACATTTCTCTTGGTTGGGTTACAGTTCTATTCCTTGTCTTCTGTTTCTACTCTGAATTTTTGAAGTGTGTGATGGAAGTGTGCTGTCTTAGCTAGTGTTTCATTGCTGTGAAGAGGTATCATGACTAAAGCAATTCTCACAAGAGAAAACATTGAGCTGTGGCCAGCTTTCCCTTTGGGAGGTTCAGTCCACTATCATCATAGTGGGGAGAATGTCATCATACAGGCAGGCTTGGTGCTGGAAGAACCAACAACAATAAACCTTGATCAAAAGGTGATTCTAACCTAGAGCCTCATAGCCCAAGCTGCTCACTGCTGCTGCTTGCTGGGACTGGAACATGCTGTCTTTGTCTATTACTACATCTTTCACTGCCTAGGTTTGGCTATCTTAGAACTTGTTCTATAAACTGATCTTAGACTCAGAGATCTGCATGCCTCTGTTTCCTGAATACTGTGATTAAAGCCCTGTACTACTAGGCCTAGACCTAATTGTCTCTTCATATTTTTACAATATCTTTTTAAGTTTTTTATTGTAGTTGATTCCAGATACAGTCAAGTTGACAACTGAGAGCAGCCATCACTGCTGTCAGGCAGGAACTTTTCTTTGGACCCAATAGTTTTGGTCCCTGGTAGTTTCATATTTCTGTGTACAGGGAGATAACACTTAGGAATGGGCGTAGGTTAGGAGTCTTAAGGAGTTCACAGGAGGGAGGAGATTCAACTAGAATCTGCTTATTTTGTCTCCTTGGAGTTGGGGGAGACAGTGAAAAAAGGTCTTCCAGAAGGTTTGCTGTAGAATTGGGGATTAGACTTGTAGTTGCAGATGTATAAGAACTGAAGGAGAGGGGAAGATCTACAAGCAGCTTCCATGTTTCCCTTTAAGGATTGTTCAGCGAGTTATCAATGAGTACATGCTGGAGTTGGGGACTAGAATACAGCAAGGAGTTGTGTGGAGGAGCTTAAAAAGGAATTTTCTCTGGGATTCACAGGAGGTGTAGGAAGGCAGAAAAGAAAGCTGGTGTAATGATATAGCTTTATAGATGAGACTAAGGAATTGAAGTTAGCATGGAGAAGGATATGATGAGGTTCTTCAGTGTCCAACCTATTTTACTGCCCTGTTCTTTTGCTCTATTCTTATTTAATGTTTGCTGGGGTTGGGGGGTGAGATAATGGGCTGAGATGGGGAAAGGAAGATTGGGGAAAATGTTCTTCTTGATCCACTGGGGTTGGTGGTTTACAGGAACGAAAAAGCACAGCATATTTCCTGCTATTGACCTGAGAATGGAATGGGGAAATTGTAAGTGGGTGAGCAAAGAGTTGAGGAAATGGCTTTAGCCCTCTGTTTCCATGGAAAGTGTGCCATTTGTGTTAGCAGGGGTGCATACCTTGTTTGGAAGCTGGGACAGAGTAAAGAGTGGGGGGAGGAAAGTTAGAAGGGGAAGACCTGTGGGATATACAGGATATGATAAAATGGGAAGTGAAGACACCCACAGTTGGTGTACTATAGGTGGGGTTGAGAGTGTGGGATTTGGTCTATGGGAAATGAAGTGAGAGATTTAGAGACAGTTCCCCTGGTTTGCTCACAGCCTGGCCTCAAGTCATGTTTTCTCAACCTGTGGATATCCATACTCTTTGGTCCATGACACTTTCATAAATGTTGAATATTAGAAACCCTGTATACCAGCTATTTACAGTGTGATTCATAACAGTAGCAAATATTACAGTTATGAAGTAGTCAAAATGAATTTAATGGTTCTGATTGACCGCAACATGAAGAAATGTATTAAAAGCTCACACCATTAGGAAGTTTGCCATCCATTGGCTTAAGGAGTGTGAATCCATAACAAATCAGTCTCTTCATTTTCAAATCAGATAAAAGATTTTTGCATATATTGACCCAAAAACACTTCTTTCCCAAAAGAAGTAGACTCCCTCCACTTTCTATTATATATAGAGGAGTTCATTCTGTACATTTTCTACAGGACCCTGACTAAGACAATATTCTTGAAATCAGAATGTATAACATTTCTGAAGCTCATCCATAGTTTGATACCATAAGTGTTGTGTTTTATGAAAAGAGAGCCAGAATATGATTGTTAGAAACAGGTATGGAATGAGTGGGAGGGGTACCCTGCCAGGCCCATTCTAAGGTATTTCTTTCCCCTGTGGTACCAGCCGTTATACAGAATTGAGTTTGTTGGAAGTTTGTATATACTATGTAGATAGATACATTGGACAAATATATATATATATATATATGTATATATATATATATATATATATACACATATATGTAGTTAAGGATAGAATCAAGTTATTTGAGAGCAAAGGAAGCGAGACTGAGTAGGAAAGAGAAGGGAGTAGAGGCAGAAAAAGACAGAGAGAGAAGAGGCAAGAGAAAAAGAATCAGAGAAGCTGGCCAAGAACACATGTAGAAAGCACGGGGGTGTGGGGAGGAATGAGAGAGAAGAAGAAAGGGATGATAGACTCAAGAGAGTAAGAGTAAGAGAAAATAAAAGCAAGAAGGTGGCAAACAGCCTCTATTATAGTGAGTCAGGCCTATCAGGCGGTTGCCAGGTAACTGTTGGGTAGAACCTAGAACAAATGCTAACATTCCTTCATCTTTGATTAATTTAAAATAAAAGTAAATATTGCAGAGAGATGGATGGTGGAGCAGGAATAGAGTCATCATAATCTTAAGCTGCTTCCTGCTGACTTTTGGTTGTTATGTCTTTGGGGAACCAAAGAATATATGGATGGGAATGTTGATACAGTCTTAGAAGAGTTTGCTGTTTCCTTGCTATCAAGAGCCTATGGAACCATGTATAGGTAGAAGGAGCAGGTTCAGTTGAAGCATCTGTGTCTGTGAGAGTAGAATGGATCATGCAGGTTGCTTCTCTGGAACTGTCATGAATGTTGATTTTGAGTAACTCCTGGACCTGACAAGATACTAAAACATTCTCTCTCTCTCTCTCTCTCTCTCTCTCTCTCTGTTTACCTGTGTGTGTCTGTGTGTTGGTATGTGGGTATGTGTGTCTGTGTGTTTATCTATGTGTGTGTAATTGTGTGTGTGTGTGTGTGTGTGTGTGTGTGTGTCTGTGTGTGTGTGTGTGCTAGTAGAACTAGTAAATTAGGCATAGTAGAGAATAAAGTTAAGTGCTTTTGGGAGAAAAGAATTGTTTTAGGTGTACATTTGAAACCTTTAGGTATTGGCAGTTGGTGTGAGGGGAGTTTCTATCCCAGAGAATAGAAGAGGAATCCCACCCTCTAGAATAAGTCACAAGTGGGAACTTAGGCCATTGATTAACAGGTTACTTATCCAGGTGGAATCTGTTTGGTCCATGGGAGGTAGGACTGATTGTGTTTCTTGGGGTTTATAAGTTTATAAAAGAGATACATTTGTTAACAGAGTGAACAGTCTTTAAGGTGAGCTAAGGGAAGACAAAAACTTTCCTGGAACAGGTGAGAGAAGGGCTTTTACTTCAGTCTAGGAGACTGAATATATATAAATTTAGTATAATTAGAAACATTTTGAAGTAATTATTGAAAAGACAAAGAAAACTGGATAATTTAACAACCTTCTGAATATGAAAATCGAACATACAGTTTGGAATGAGAAACATCTTCAGTCTATAGTTAAAAGGTAACCAAAGGAAGCATATTTGTAACTATGACAGCTAGGTAGTAGAGATTTAACACAAGAAACATTTTAAGTCTTTAGTTTAAGGGCAATCTAAGGAAACTTAAAGTGTGACCTTGTAATAAAAGTTGGATCAGGGTTGGGGATTTAGCTCAGCGGTAGAGGCCCTGGGTTCGGTCCCCAGCTCCGAAAAAAAAAAACAAAAACAAAAAACAAAAAACAAATAAAAGTTGGATCATGTAGTGGAATGTTTATTAGGATTAGGCTAATTTATAAGAACTCTAACGGTTCATATTAGGACAGTGCCCTAACTAGCAGGGAATATATGGAGCTCTTAGTCATGGGGAACTGAGTTTAGCAAAGAAAGTAACAGAAGGTTATATATGTGAAAGGTTACATTTGAACTTGTGTATCATCTATCCTGAAGCCTGTGAGTAAGGCAAACCTGTCTGTTTTTGCTAAGAGATCTGGTAGTTATAACTAGTTCACAAATTGATTACTGAGATAATAAGCTGGTAGATTACCTTGAGGTAAGGAGCTAGAGGTCTGTTTTCTGCATGTACTTAGCTTACCTACCAATGTAGTCCAAAATTGGGGGAAATAAATTATAATCAAAATGTTGTTAATTAAAATAACAGACATTGATCAATAGTCTACCACCCAGACACTTTTTCCAGGTGCCTGTGGTCTCCATTGCAACTTGGGCAGAATCAGTGTGTCTATTAGGCCCAAAAGAGGAAAAGCTTTTTTCTGTAGGAACAATGGAAAAATGACTCACCTTGTCCTTGGAAATATGAGACAATTAAATCTCTTGTGTCCTCAGTTTAACAACAGTCTAGCCTGAGCCTGGGCACTGGCAAGGCAAGGAGCACTCTTTCTCAGTGGTTATCACACCACAATCTAGGCAGTCTTGTCACTGTGTCTATACGAAGGAGAGAGAGCAAAGAAATAAAGTAGCAAGTGATGGAGGTGGTGGGGGAGCCTACATAGAAATCTTTCCATTCTTCTGGATGGCTGACTAGAAAATTGTAAAAGTTTTATTTTTTTAAGTGCATTTAAAAGGCAATGTAGACTTATTGTTTCATAGATTGTGGCCAAATTTACCTTGTGAATTTAGAAGCATTTAAGATGAGGGCATTCTCAGTAGGGAGCCTACAAGTGGGTGCAAAAACATACACTTCTAGGTGAAATGACATTTATTAATCACCCCCACCAGCATGCTGAGGATAAATTAATAACTAGAAAAACAGAAGGTCAGATGGTCAAGTCGTCAAGCAATGAATTGGGGTCTGAGCTCAGGCCAGTGCCAGAGTGGGCAGTGTGGTGAATGTTTCATTCGGGACTGGGGTTTTGCAGCAGTGAGAAAAGGAAATGATGCAGAAGAGAGAGGAAAATTTCACTCAACGGAAAATGTGCTGAAATGGGGATTCAGCATAAAGACTATGAATGTTTCCATCAATAAGGACACCACAGGGTGACTGCAAACTCAACAGACCTTTCCTGTGACCAGAGAATGTTTACCCAGACCAGTCTGGAAGACAGAGCTTAACAATTTGCTGGTTTTCAGAAAGATAGGTTTAGAGAGCTACATGATGATTAGATATGTTTGTTAGAGTTGATGTATGGTGTGTGTGGGAGTGGTACCCTGACAGGCCCAGGCTGAGGCATCTCTTCCCCGTGAGGTACCAGGCATATGACAGACTTAAAATAGAGTTGTTCTACAGCATGAGAAGTGGAGTTGAATAGAGAGGAGAATGGAGGGGAGAGAGACAGAGAGAGAGAGAGAGAGAGAGAGAGAGAGAGAGAGAGAGAGAGAGAGATTCAAAATGATTTAACATCTACAGTAGCCTGGATTGTTTTCTCTAAAACTAATATTGAAGTCTAGACAGAAATTTTTAGAGAGATACAAGTTTTCAACAAAATAGAGGGGCAATTTAGGAGAAATTAAAATTTAAATCTAAAAATATTGATAACTGTAGGATAAAGAGTAAATAATTTTGAGTTCTACTTTTCAGGTTCCTGTTTTACATTCAAAGTACCTCAAGCAGAAATGTCAGGGGACCTGGATGTCAAGAATTGGTATGACACACACAGGAGTGATGAAAAATTCTGTTACAGGTGGTCCATTAGCAAATTCTCTTTTCTTGTTGAGGGAATGGAATAATATATTACAAGCCCAATGTTCTTATCAGCTGCCAATAACAAAGTGATGTGGTGTTTGAAAATATACCCAAACAGGGTTGATGAAGAAAGCAAAGGTTACCTATCACTTTACCTGATGTTGTTCAGCTATGAAAAGAGCCCAGTTTGGGCAAAGATTGATTTTGTATCTTAAATGCCAATGGGGAAAATGCAATAATGCAAAGAGCACAGGTGTCTACCATTTGCTGCCACACCAAGCCTATGGATACAAAAAGTCCATCCTTTGAGATTTCCTCTTTGTCTCAAACCCATTCGCTATGACTGGATGACAAACCACCCTCCTCTGCAATGTGAGTCCGGTCCAAGGCTCCTTTTGTATGTCTGGAGAGAACACAAGACCTTTGCTCAAGGTTCCAAGATACATATCGGCAGATAATGTTGAAGAGCTGTGAGAGAATTCCCTCTTCACAGACTGCTGTCTGGTGGTAACTTGCCATGAATTCATGGCTCAAAAGGCCATCCCAGCAGCTCACTATCCAATTTTCAGAGTCATGTTTGAACATGAAATACAAGAGAGCCTAAAGAACTGAGATGAGACTATGACCTGGATCCCCAAATCTCCAAGGAGATGATGAGTTTCATTTACACCGGGAAAGCACCACACATCCACAGCCACTCCATGGCTACTGGTGTGCTGGCAGTTGCTCTCAAGTATGGCCTAGGAAACTTGAAGGCCACATGTGAGGATGCACTCTAGAGGATGCTCTCTGTGGAGAATGCTGCACACACTCTCATCCTGGCTGACCTCCACAGGACAGAGCAGCTAAAGACATTACAGTTCATAATTCTGAGGTCTCTGAGACCTCAGGATAGAAGTTAAAAATGGAGTCACATCCCCACTTGGTGTCTCAAGTATTCCACTGTCTGTCTTCTACAAAGAGTGTTTCCTGGGCCTTCTACCTGAAATGTCTTAAGTGTTCTTTAAGAGCATGTCACCTATGACCTACACATGTCTTCCAACATCAACAACCAATATTGGTCCTATTAACTCATGGTTACACAATTGAACTGCTGTAGCATTTACACTGGAATTCAGGGGCAACAGGGTGGGTCAGGACAACTTACAAGAGCTCTAAATATATTGGAATGTTTGGTGGTGAAAGGGGCAACACTAGAGTCTGGGACACTAACTGAAATCTACCCTGTTGATATTGTTGTTTGACTTATGTCTGCTGAATTGCAATCTGGGATTCAACTTAGGAACTAGCGTGAAGCACTGCCCAAAAGGGTTTCTTCAGAGAAACCTGTGTGTATTGGACTGAGCAGAACAGATATCCAGGGTCAAGAGCAGAGGAGAAATCAATCATGAATGTTTGGTCATAATAGAAGGGACAGGAAGAGAAGGCTTTCTTTATTAAAAACTGAGTTTGGTGGTTTGAATATGCATGGGCCATGGGAAGTGTCACTATTTGGAACTGTGGCCCCTTTGGAGGAAGTGTACTCTTGTAATTGGATGTGTGTCACTGTGCAGGCATGGCTTTGAGATAATGTATATGCTCAAGCTCTGACCAATGTCACACAATCTCTTCCTGACTCCCTTCATATCAAGATACGCAGTTCCTCCTCCAACACCATTTCAGCTTGTACACTGTAATGCTTCTTGCCATAATGATAATGGAATGTACTTCTGAAACTCTGAGCTAGCTCCAATTAAATGTCCTTTTTAAAAGTTGTCTTGGTCATGGTGTCTCTTCACAGCAATGAAACCCTAACTGTAATATTTATTTTGTGGAACTAGAAAGAATACTAGACAATTTTTACTCTCTTGGAGAACACTTGTTAAGTGCCCAGCACACACATACAGGTTCTCAATCATCTGTAACTGGTGACTCAGAGCATGTAAGGCCTTCTGCTCTCCATGGCTATGATGTTCTGAATATGCTTAGCCAAGGGAGTGGCTCTATTAAGAAGGGCGTCCTTCCACACATAACCCATAAAGGTCACACCTCCAAATAGTGTCACTCCCTGGGCCAAGCACATACAAACCATCACAGAAGGATAATCTTTGTCCTTAGTTGTCTTCCAAACATAAACCTACTAGGCTTTTTAAGGCATATTTCCTAAGCCATAGATACACAAATAATCCTGGCAAAATTCAATGGGTCACAAAACAATAATAAACAAAAACATTGTTAATGAATCTAAGAAAATGACTTGTGGAGAGGAAGGGCTGGTATCAGAAATGAAAGGGAGACAGGAGGGAATGGGTAACAGTAAAATAACTGACTTATTTTCATGAATTAAATTGTTCAAGAACAAATTTAATCAACAACACATGGACAAATAAAATTTTACAAAAAGAAAGTGTGCCCTCATTGGAGGAAGGGTGGCCTTATTAGAGGAAGTATCTCATTGTGGGTGGGGGCTTTAATAGCACCATGCTACCTGGAGGCATCTCCTAGAAGACTTCAGATAAATAAGTAGAACTCTCAGCTCCTTCTGTGCCATGCCTGCTTGGGGCTTGCCATGCTCCAGCCTTGATGATAATGAACTGAACTTCTGAATCTGTAAGCCATCCTCAATTAAATGTGGCCTTTTAAGAGTTGCCTTAGTCACAGACTAAGCTCCAGCTGCATGTATAGCATAGTTTGGCCTTGTTGGGCACCAATGGGATGAGAAAGCCCTTGGTCCTGCCAAGGCTGGACCACCCCCCAGCGTAGGGGAAGGTCAGGGTGGGGAGGTATGAAGGAGTGGGTGGTGGGGTGGGGAACACCTTCATAGAAGAAGGGGAAGAGTGGATGAGATAGGGGGTTTATGGATGGGAAACCAGGAAAGGGATATCATTTGAAATGTAAATAAATATAAATCCAATTTTTTAAAATTCTTTCCTTAGTCAGGGTGTCTGTTTACATCGTTAAAACCATAACTAAGACCATGCTCTCTGATACAAGTCCAGGGTATGGATAATGTTCTACTGTCCATAATCGGGCCTGGGAGCCTACAAATCCACATGGAATCGGAATAAAAACAAACTTGTTGATCAAGGGAATCAAACTGAAGACCCAGCTGTAAACCCACATGAGTATCAATAATTGATTTTTGATTAAAAAAAGAGCAATAAGCGCCGAACAACAGACAACCCCTTTAACAAAGGGTACTGGTCAAACTAAATTGTTAGATGTAAAACGTGCAAATAAGTCCATAGCTATTATCCCGCACAATCTCAACTCCAAAAGGATCAAAGACCTCAAAATAAAACCAGGTACTGAAACAAGAAAAGAAAGTGGGAAATATCTTTGAACAAGAAAAGAAAGTATGGAATATCTTTGAACTCATTGGCACTGGATAAGACTTTCTGAACAGAACATTAGTAGTTTTACCACTAAGGTCAACAATTACTAAGTAGGACCTAATAAGACTGATAACTTCTGTAAGGTAAAAGACACTGTCATTTGTACATAGCAGGAGTGTACAAAATGGGAAACGATTTGACTAATTGCACATCTGACTATGCCTGATAGTGAGGATGTAATTTTTTTTTAAAAATCAAGAAACCTGATGATAGATTATTTCTTTGCTGGTGAAATGAGCCTATTCAAGTCAGAAGAGAATATATTAAAGGCAGGTTTACTGGGGAGCTGCTCTCAGGCTGGCAAGTTCACTGGCCCCAAGGCAGGAGGCCAGGGAAATTGCCATAGAAGAGGGGAGTAGAGAGAGAGAGGGAAAGGGCACATACTCTAAAAGAAGTCAGGAGAGAGAGAGAGAGAGAGAGAGAGAGAGAGAGAGAGAGAGAGAATGATAAATGTGTGTGTTATAAAGGAAATAGCATCTGGGGGAAGGGCAACCTAAAAACTGGGCTGAAATGTCCAAGGTTGGGGACAGAGTATGCCAGGTAGGAAATAAGGGACGCTGGAAGAACCTGGAGGCATGGTTTCTTTTGACATCTAAAACATGCATCTTAGTCCCTTCACCTAGGGTCTGAAACCAAACACTTGATATTTATACAAATCTCCAAGTAATTCAATTTAAAATGAGTATAGGTATAAATAGAGAATTCAGGAATTTTAAATGGCTGAGATTCCCTTAAAGAAGTGGAAGTGCAAATCAAAACTACTTTGAGTTTTCACCTTATATATTTCAGAAAGCCCAAGGTCAGTAAGATAAAGGACAAGGCATGCTGGCAAGAATGTGTATCCACGAGAACAGTCCTCCATTGCTAGTAGGAATGCAAACTTTTACAGCCACTAGGTAATTCTTCTGGTGAATTCTCAGAAAGATAGGTATCAATTTACCTCACGATCCACCAACACCACTGTTGGTCATATGCCCAAAGGATGCTTCATTCTACCACAGGGACACATGGTCAAACATATTTATTGCTCCTCTACTCATAATAGCCAAAAAATGGCAAATGAACTTAACCTCCTTCAACAGCCAAATGTATATTTTTAAATATGTGGTGTATTTGCACAATGGAGTATTACTCAAGTGTTTTTAAACAGAACTGAAAGGCTGTGCTATCATGAGTTGCAGAAGGCCCATGTGTAAAAATCCCTGGACTAACAATCTTCACTGTCATGCAGGCCCAGATCCACTACTTTGAGTTAATCCATCACAACATCTACTTCATTTGTGAGCTGATGAAGTGCAAGGAAGAGCCAGTCCTGCAAAACTGGATGTCTCTACTAACTAGGGCTTGTCCTATACCTGTCTGTTCCTCCTTACTACAGAACAGCTGCAGCTTCACTTAGCATTTTTTATCCTGAAGGGAGAGAGCACAGGGCACTGGTGCTTTGTTCAGGCAACAAGCACATATTCATGAGCCTAGTGAATTCCCCACTCCCATGAGCCTCAGGTGGGCAGAGAGGTGTGCAGCACTTGCAGCTGACATAGAACCTGCCCCCCAAAATGCCTGGCTTGCCACAGGATCTCCCTGAGACCGGGCAATAGCAGACTATCTGAGAAGAGTCTCAGCAATGGTCCCATACTTTGGATGTTTCAGAAAACTTGAACAAGACCAAAAACTCATTGCAATGAATATTTGCATATAAAGAACGTTGAGATTGGTAGAGATAGATACATACTGTGTGGCACAGTGCCCCTCTGACAAATAAATATGGGATGAAGAGGTGGCAAAGATGGAGGAACAGAGCAGTAAATACATGGTGAAGAGAGGCAGAACTGGAGATGGGATGGCAGTGACAGTTGTGAGAGTAGGCTTTCAGTGGTAGTGGTTGGGATAAGTCATTGCTGAACAGGGCCATCAGGGTGGTGTATAGCAGCTTGGAGGTTGTGCAGACTCAGTCCCCAAATGGGCTGCTTAGCTGCAGAATCACCCGGAATTTGAGCAATGACAGGATGTCCAATAAGAATCACATTTCTTTTTCTGAATTGGACCTCCTCAAACCACCATTATGCTCTCTGTGATGCCATTGGAACCTGTGCCGGTATACGTGTTCTGCTGCTATAGGCCATGTCAAAGTTGGATGTTCTTGCGGATGTCCATGGTCTTAGATGTCATTGGAAGTCATCTAAATGTACAAGGACCACTTGGCTGTAGGAAATCTGGTGGATGTCTGTGGTAGTTTGAATAGGCTTGGACCATGTAAAATGGCACCATAAGGAGGTGTGGACTTGTTGTAGGAAGTGTGTCATGGGTAGGTGGCCTTTGAGGGAGTCTTTTTAGCATTGAAGTGTTGGAGATTTGTCACGACACCTAGTGCTCAAGCTCTGACCAGTCAGGAAAAGAGCCATGGTTGCCTGCAGAACTGAATCTCATCCTGACAAGGTTTGTATCAAGATATAGAATTCTCATCTCTTAAATTTGGCCTCCAATGTTTAATTTGGTTTGCTCTGGTGAAAGTCAGGATTAACAAAGAGTATCCCTGTGTGTGTGGTTTCCTGTTTCAAAATCTCAAGCCAGGCTCAGTGTCTGTCTCTCTTCCTGATGCCTGTTCTGGATGTGGAATGCTCAGCTACATCTCCAGTACTCTGTCTGCCTTCTTGCCATCCTTCTTCCTGCCTTGATACAAATGTGTTGCTGTAATAATAAATTAATGTGTTTCTTTTACCCTGCACTAGATCCCACACAGTAGGGCCCCAAGATATCTGATAGGTATCTTCATCTCAGTCAGCAAATCTTCTCACCTGTTTTGCTCTATCTCATATCACATTGCTAAGGGCTACTCTTTGAGCCTGGCAACAATCTGTCTTCTAATCTAGTTCCCAAGTCATGTTACCACCATACCAGACAAACATATCGCAATTCCCTGGCAGCCCAGTGTCTCCAGCAACCACATAATCTCTTAAGTTTAATTAAATCACCACATGACAGAACACACAACACAATAACCTCTGATCCAGTTGATAATATGTAATTGCACACCTAGACATACAAAGCGCTGTACACAAGCATCCCTTAAGCATATTCATAAAAACTTGTGAATATACAGAGAAAAACCTTATCATCCTCCTCCGGGATCTCTCGGCTACTTCTCCCTTGGTTCCAATCTCTTCTCCCTTGGTTCCAATCTCTTCTCCCTTGGTTCCAATCTCTTCCTCCTCTCTAAAACTTTCGTCCTGCCCATCCTCTTGTCATCTCGTCCAAAGACAGGCCTCGCTCTATTTTGTACCTGCTTTTACCTACATAATGACTTCATCCTATATGAATGGACTAAATCTCTGATCCTGTAGGCAAGGGCTAATTCAGTGGTTCCATATAAGGAACTGTGGTCATGGTGTCTCTTCACATCAAAAGAATACTGAGGGAAATGGTAATCACAAATCAGACAGTATATAAACCAGTGGCCTGGAATAAAACCAAAAAGAACTGGTCTTTAAGACAAGGTAACAATAAAATAACTCCCAATAATCCTTTGTTATCTCCTTAATCAAAAAGTCATCATCAGAGAAGCTTCTTCCTATATCAGATTTTGAACAAATATATAGATCAAAAGACAGACATTATGCACAAAGAGAGATAGAGACGGAGACAGAGACACACACAGAGAGAAAACAGAGATCTTAAAACACACAGCTCTTACTGAGATGCTTCCATTGAATCCATGCCCTCAGAGTTCAGAAAACCTCAAGGAAGATAACAAGAATGAGTGAGTGAGACAGAGGAGATGGAAGACATCAGGAAAACAAAACCCTTTGAATTCCCTTTAACTAACAGACTGAGGCAGCCATCTCAGTGCCTTCAGAGATGTCTGTATATATAACTTAGCTTGTACTATAGTTCTTTTATGGGTCTTCTGAGTGTGTGAACATGTGAGCCTCTAAATCTTGTGCCTTTTCTTGGGTCTTTTATATTTTTCTGTTGGTTGATCATGTCCAATTGGATATGATGGTTTTCGTTTTATATTACTATGTTTTATTTCAAATTTTGGTTGTTATTTTGTAGAAAGCTGTCCTTTCGTAATGAGAGACAGAGAGTTAGATGATCTATATGGGAGAGGAAATGGGAAAGAATGAGAAGTATTGAGGGAACCACTACTCACTCAGATGATAGAGTATTAATATAGCATCTATTTTTAATTGCACAAGGGGCAGAAGGAGGAGATGCATTGGAGGAGAAAATACAGTAGTTGTCCAGAACTTTCAGAATGAGATAAGAAGTGTGACTAAGTAGAGCCCCTCACATTTTGTTTTAGTGTAATGTCATTAGGAACATTAAATACAGCAGTAACTATGTAACAGGACACAACACAAGAAAAAGAGAGTAAAATATTGTACAGAAGCTTGATGTTTGAGATACTTCACTGTTTCTCCAATTGCGATGAAAACCTTATCTTTCTCGTTTTGGTTTTCATTTTCTCAATCGTATTTTAGAAAACCGGTTCACTTCATATGTATAGTGTTGTTCCTGCATGTGTACCTGTACACTACTTGCCAGGTATGTTGCCCACAGAAACCAGAAGAAGGCATTAGATCCCATGAGACTGGCATCCAGATGGTTATGAGTTGGCCTTTGCTATTAGGGATGAAACCTGGGTTCTATTGAATGGCAGGCATCCAGTTCTCCTAAATACTCAGTCATATCTTCACACCCTGCCACACTTGGTCTGATTACATACCTGGGGTTGTTCTCAGCACAAGGTCATGTGACAAGTGAATTCTTTTATTTTTTCATCTTCACTAACTTGAGCATTTCTTCTTTACATTTCGATTGTTATTCCCCTTCACGGTTTCCGGGCCAACATCCCCCAACCCCTACCCCTCCCCTTATATATGGGTGTTCCCCTCCTCATCCTCTTCCCATTACCACCCTCCCCCCAACAATCACGTTCACTGGGGGTTCAGTCTTGGCAGGAACAAGGGCTTCCCCTTCCACTGGTGTACTTACTAGACTATTCATGGCTACCTACGAGGTTGGTGCAAAGGGTCAGTCCATCTATAGTCTTTGGGTAGTGGCTTAGTCCCTGGAAGCTCTGGTTGGTTGGCACTGTTGTTCATATGGGGTCTCGAGCCCCTTCAAACTCTTCCAGACCTTTCTCTGATTTCTTCAACAGGGGTCCCATTCTCACTACAGTGGTTTGCTGCTGGCATTCGCCTATCTATTTGCCATATTCTGGCTGTGTCTCTCAGGAGACATCTACATCCACTTCCTGTCAGCCTGCACTTCTTTGCTTCATCCACCTTATCTAATTGGGTGGCTATATATGTACGGGCCACATGTGGAGCACGCTCTGAATGGGTGTTCCTTCTGATTCTGTTCTAAACCTTGCCTCCCTATTACCTCTCAAGGGTATTCTTGTCCCCGACCCCTTTTTTTTATTTATTTTATTTATTTATTTTTTATTAACTTGAGTATTTATTATTTACATTTCTTATTTACATTTACATATTCTGTTTCCCGGTTTCTGGGCAAACATCCCCCTAACCCCTTCCCCTCCCCTTCTATATGGGTGTTCCACTCCCCACCCTCCTCACATTGCCACCCTCCCCCCAACAATCACGTTCACTGGGGGTTCAGTCTTAGCAGGACCAAGGGCTTCCCCTTCCACTGGTGCTCTTACTAGGATATTCATTGCTACCTATGAGGTCAGAGTCCAGGGTGAGTCCATGTATAGTCTTTGGGTAGTGGCTCAGTCCCTGGAAGCTCTAGTTGCTTGGCATTGTTGTACATATGGGGTCTCCAGCCCCTTCAACCTCTTCCAGTTCTTTCTCTGACTCCTTCAACAGGGGTCCTGTTCTCAGTTCAGTGGTTTGGTGCTGGCATTCGCCTCTGTATTTGCTGTATTCTGGCTGTGTCTCTCAGGAGAGATCTACATCTGCCTCCTGTCGGCCTGCACTTCTTTGCTTCATCCATCTTCTCTAATTGGATGGCTGTATAGGTATGGGCCACATGTGGGGCAGGCTCTGAATGGGTGTTCCTTCTGTGTCTGTTTTAATCTTTGCCTCTCTATTCCCTGCCAAGGGTATTCTTGTTCCCCCTTTTAAAGAAGGAGTGAAGCATTCACATGTTGATCATCCGTCTTGAGTTTCATTTGTTCTAGGCATCTAGGGTAATTCAAGCATTTCGGCTAATAGCCACTTATCAATGAGTGCATACCATGTGTGTTTTTCTGTGATTGGGTTACCTCACTCAGGATATTTTCCAGTTCCAACCATTTGTGTATGAATTTCATAAAGGCATTGTTTTTGATAGCTGAGTAATAATCCATTGTGTAGATGTACCACATTTTCTGTATCCATTCCTCTGTTGAAGGGCATTTGGGTTCTTTCCAGCTTCTGGCTATTATAAATAAGGCTGCTATGAACATAGTGGAGCATGTGTCTTTTTTTTTTTGAAAGAAAAGAATTATTTTTATTTTATTTTATATGTGTCAGTATTTGCTTACATATATGTCAGTGTACTATATGTATGCCTATGTATGCCTATGTATGCCTTATCGTCACAGAGGCCAAAAAAGGGTATTGGATCCCTTGGAACTGGAGTTACAGATGGTTGATAGCGGCCATGTAGGTGTTGGGAAACAAACCTGGGACCTCTGGAAGAGCAGTCAGTGAGCTGAGCCATCTCTCTGGCCCTTTCCTTTCCCTTTAAAAATACATTTTAACTTTGTTACACAATAAATTTACATATTTTAGGATACAGAATAACACACACATATATTCATACAGGGCAGGTGCTTGCGATTTCCTTGGGTTAGGATATTCAACCCTGTCTGTACATGTATTCCTAGGTGTTTGTTCTGTTTTCTAAAGACACACAATGGAAAGTTTCAATACATAGTGTCAAACATCAGGGGCAAATTTTAAAGCTTTATTCATAAAACTATATCTAGGCTTAGTTTTGGTGCTTTTTAGTCCAACTCAGAGATGTACCTGCCTCTGCCTCCAAAGCACTGGGGTTAAAGGTGGGCTCCACTGCCCTGCTCTAGACTACATCTAGACTAGTACTCAAGATCTAACACGGATGGGTGTGGCTTTCCTGTCATCTAGAGCAGAATGAAAGGAAAGACGAGGGCCCAGAAGTTGAGGCAGACATCAAGGTTAGGGAGAGTAGAGGAGACCTTGGATAAAGCCACACCAAGAGAGAAAGTCACAGGCCACACCCATGCACCAGAAGCCTGCAAGCCCAAGTCTGAGCAAGTTCCCTGATGTGTCTCTGGTGGTTTCACCTGAGTGAATGTAGCTCAGGTGTTAGAACCCGGAGAGGAGATGGGGGGTGGGGCTGAGTACATTGTAGACAGAGCTTTGCCTTGAGAATCAGAAAGATTTGCTTCACAAACCAAAGCAGGCATCTGACTTCGTACAAACTACTTTGTCTGCAGTTGTATTGTTAACCATTTACACACCATGATTCTTAAATTTGTTAGACAACACGTGTGAAGTTTAGGGTCTATAGTAGCTACTCAGAAAACAAAACCCCACACGTTTGTTCTGTATTTAAACCAACTTAGACTTAAAACTTTAAAAAGAAATTAATGTTATAGTAATTGGGGGGAAACATCAGTTGCTTGGAAGGTAATGGTAAAAATTTGGATGTAATAATATATTGGTAAAATAAACGCAGATTTTTTTAAAGTTTTAAGAAGAAATTACGAGCTAACCAAAAGTAATTGAGAAAAACAACCAATACAAAACTTTCTTTTTGCATTGATCAGGAGAATTGACTAGAATGACATTTTTTATTCTGTAATAACATTGTATGCGGTCGAAAGGCTACTTCAGGCCACCTGTGAGCGGCATTTAGTTTGTGCCTTGTGAATCCTCAGGGCTTCACATTAGGAAACCATGTTGTTATTCAGTCTCTTCTGCCTTATAGATGAGGAAACAGAGGTGCAGACCCTGCTGCTCCCACATTACAACAAATCTGGGTGTGCAGCTGGCTTTCCGTCTTCCTTCACAAGGCCTCCTTGGAATTCTGGGATAGTGTTGAAGCGGTTTGTCTCTCCTACCATGCCTCTGACCAGCTAGCCGAAGTTAGCTGCTACCGACGCTGGTTCTAGACTCTGGACACTCTCCTCACCTTCCTTCCTGGTACTCCCACGCAGTGATTCTGTCAAAGAAACAGGAAGCAACCAGAGCAATAGCAGTATGGAACTGTGTTAGTCAGCTTTGCGGTACTATGACAGAATGCCTGAGATGACAAAGTTTTGAGGGGGAAAGGTTTATTTCATTTACACTTTAAGAAGTTTCAGTTCATGTTTATTTGACCCCATTGCCTTTGGGCCTGTGGTAAGGCAATACAGCTCAGTGGAAGCTGTGCCGGAAGAAGCTGCTCGAGACATGCAGAGAGACCAGGGTCCCACTGTCCCCTTCAAGGGGACACTCTCAATGCTTAACATTATTCCTGTAAGCCCCACCTCTTAAGTTTCTGCCACCTCCCAGAAGCATCATGAACCAAGACCAAGTCTCTAGCATGTGGACCTTGGGAAGTATGTCATAGTCAAACTGTACCAGTAACCAAATCTCACAAAAGCAGCCTGGAGTCTTCTTATAGATGACTTCCTATCTGTCCTTCTCCCCTCAGACAATGTCCAGGAGAAAAGAGTCATCATGACTCCCATGGGAAAAGGCAGGGCAGTCCTGAGGGACACACAGACTTCAGAGTTAGTCAGATTTGCGTGGAATTGTGATTCTTTGCTTTCCTATGTGTGTGGCTATGAACAAGCCCTGTCTCCATTCTGTGTGTTTTCCCCTGTGTAAAGTGAGACAATCATTCGCTTGCATTAGTTGTATAGGATTGTGGTGTGCAGAAGATTTAAAAGTATATAATATTATCATAGTCTGCTTTCTATCGTTATGATAAAATGTTCTGACAAAAAGCAACTTGGGGGGAAAGTTTGGTTTGGTTTACACATCCCAGTCAAAGCCCATCGCTGATGGAAGCCAGGGTTGGAATTCAAGGCAGGAACCTGAAGAAGAGGCCACAGAAGGGTGCTGTTTTATTGCTTCTGTCCGTGGTTTGCTCAGTCTGTTTCCTTTTTCTTTTTTTTTCTTTTTTTTTTTTAATTAACTTCAGTATTTCTTATATACATTTCGAGTGTTATTCCCTTTCCCAGTTTCCGGGCAAACATACCACTGCCCCCTCCCTTTCCTTATGGGTGTTACCCTCCCTATCCTCCCAGCATTGCCATCCTCCCCCTAACAATCTAGTTCACTGGGGGTTCAGTCTTAGCAGGACCCAGGGCTTCCCCTTCCACTGGTGCTCTTACTAGGATATTCATTGCTACCTATGAGGTCAGAGTCCAGGGTGAGTCCATGTATAGTCTTTAGGTAGTGGCTTAGTCCCTGGAAGCTCTGGTTGGTTGGCATTGTTGTACATATGGCGTCTCGAGCCTCTTCAAGCTCTTCCAGTTCTTTCTCTGATTCCCTCAACAGGGATCCTGTTCTCAGTTCAGTGGTTTGCTGCTGGCATTTGCCTCTGTATTTGCTATATTCTGGCTGTGTCTCTCAGGAGCGATCTACATCCGGCTCCTGTCGGCCTGCACTTCTTTGCTTCATCCATCTTGTCTAATTGGGTGGCTGTATATGTATGGGCCACATGTGGGGCAGGCTCTGAATGGGTGTTCCTTCAGTCTCTGTTTTAATCTTTGCCTCTCTCTTCCCTGCCAAGGGTATTCTTGTTCCCCCTTTTAAAGAAGGAGTGAAGCATTCACATGTTGATCATCCGTCTTGAGTTTCATTTGTTCTAGGCATCTAGGGTAATTCAAGCATTTCGGATAGTAGCCACTTATCAATGAGTGCATACCATGTATGTCTTTCTGTGATTGGGTTAGCTCACTCAGGATGATATTTTCCAGTTCCAACCATTTGCCTACGAATTTCATAAAGTCATTGTTTTTGATAGCTGAGTAATATTCCATTGTGTAGATGTACCACATTTTCTGTATCCATTCCTCTGTTGAAGGGCATCTGGGTTCTTTCCAGCTTCTGGCTATTATAAATAAGGCTGCGATGAACATAGTGGAGCACGTGTCTTTTTTATATGTTGGGGCATCTTTTGGGTATATGCCCAAGAGAGGTATAGCTGGATCCTCAGGCAGTTCAATGTCCAATTTTCTGAGGAACCTCCAGACTGATTTCCAGAATGGTTGTACCAGTCTGCAATCCCACCAACAATGGAGGAGTGTTCCTCTTTCTCCGCATCCTCACCAGCATCTGCTGTCACCTGAGTTTTTGATCTTAGCCATTCTCACTGGTGTGAGGTAAGATCTCAGGGTTGTTTTGATTTGCATTTCCCTTATGACTAAAGATGTTGAACATTTCTTTAGGTGTTTCTCAGCCATTCGGCATTCCTCAGCTATGAATTCTTTGTTTAGCTCTGAACCCCATTTTTTAATAGGGATATTTGTCTCCCTGCGGTCTAACTTCTTGAGTCTTTGTATATTTTGGATATAAGGCCTCTATCTGTTGTAGGATTGGTAAAGATCTTTTCCCAATCTGTTGGTTGCCGTTTTGTCCTAACCACAGTGTCCATTGCCTTACAGAAGATTTGCAGTTTTATGAGATCCCATTTGTCCATTCTTGATCTTAGAGCATAAGCCATTGGTGTTTTGTTCAGGAAATTTTTTCCAGTGCCCATGTGCTTCCTCAGTTTTTCTTCTATTAGTTTGAGTGTATCTGGTTTGATGTGGGGTCCTTGATCCACTTGGACCTAAGCTTTGTACAGGGTGATAAGCATGGATCGATCTGCATTCTTCTACATGTTGACCTCCAGTTGAAACAGCACCATTTGCTGAAAATGCTATCTTTTTTCCATTTGATGGTTTTGGCTCCTTTGTCAAAAATCAAGTGCCCATAGGAGTGTGGGTTCATTTCTGGGTCTTCAATTCTGTTCCATTGGTCTATCTGTCTGTCTCTGTACCAATACCATGCAGTTTTTTTTAATCACTATTGCTCTGTAATACTGCTTGAGTTCAGGGATAGTGATTCCCCCTGAAGTCCATTTATTGTTGAGGATAGTTTTAGCTATCCTGGGTTTTTTGTTATTCCAGATGAATTTGCAAATTGTTCTGTCTAACTCTTTGAAGAATTGGATTGGTATTTTGATGGGGATTGCATTGAATCTGTAGATTGCTTTTGGTAAAATGGCCATTTTTACTATATTAATCCTGCCAATCCATGGGCATGGGAGATCTTTCTATCTTCTGAGGTCTTCTTCAATTTCTTTCTTCAGAGTCTTGAAGTTCTTATTGTACAAATCTTTTACTTGCTTGGTTAAAGTTACACCAAGGTACTTTATATTGTTTGGGTCTATTATGAAGGGTGTCGTTTCCCGAATTTCTTTCTCGGCTTGTTTCTCTTTTGTGTAGAGGAAGGCTACTGATTTATTTGAGTTAATGTTATACCCAGCCACTTTGCTGAAGTTGTTTATCAGCTTTAGTAGTTCTCTGGTGGAGCTTTTGGGATCACTTAAATATACTATCATATCATCTGCAAATAGTGATATTTTGACTTCTTCTTTACCAATCTGTATCCCCTTGATTTCCTTTTGTTGTCTGATTGCTCTGGCTAGAACTTCAAGAACTATATTGAAAAGTAGGGAGAGAGTGGGCAGCCTTGTCTAGTCCCTGATTTTAGTGAGACTGCTTCAAGTTTCTCTCCATTTAGTTTAATGTTAGCAACTGGTTTGCTGTATATGGCTTTTACTATGTTTAGGTATGGGCCTTGAATTCCTATTCTTTCCAGGACTTTTATCATGAAGGGGTGTTGAATTTTGTCAAATGCTTTCTCAGCATCTAATGAAATTATCATGTGGTTTTGTTCTTTCAGTTTGTTTATATAATGGATCAGGTTGATGGTTTTCCGTATATTAAACCATCCCTGCATGCCTGGGATGAAGCATACTTGATCATGGTGGATGATTGTTTTGATGTGCTCTTGAATTCGGTTTGCCAGAATTTTATTGAGTATTTTTGCGTCGATATTCATAAGGGAAATTGGTCTGAAGTTCTCTTTCTTTGTTGGGTCGTTGTGTGATTTAGGTATAAGAGTAATTGTGGCTTCATAGAAGGAATTCGGTAGTGCTCCATCTGTTTCAATTTTGTGGAATAGTTTGGATAGTATTGGTATGAGGTCTTCTATGAAGGTCTGATAGAATTCTACACTAAACCCGTCTGAACCTGGGCTCTTTTTGGTTGGGAGAACTTTAATGACTGCTTCTATTTCCTTAGGAGTTATGGGGTTGTTTAACTGGTTTATCTGTTCCTGATTTAACTTTGGTACCTGGTATCTGTTTAGGAAATTGTCCGTTTCCTGCAGATTTCCAAGTTTTGTTGAATATAGGCTTTTATATTAAGATCTGATGATTTTTTGAATTTCCTCTGAATCTGTAGTTATGTCTCCCTTTTCATTTCTGATTTTGTTAATTTGGACACATTCTCTGTGATCAATATCTTGATCACCAAAACTACATCATATCACTTGGCATCCTGACATCAGATGTATCTCTCTGAAAGGTCACAAGTTTGTCATAGGCATCCTGACCACCAGATATATTTCTCAAAACCTTGTTTTTACAGCTTTGTTTCTCGTATCTCTGAAACTATGAAACTTTATTTCATCAGCATCAATTCTCTTCTTCTCCTCTTAAATATAAAGCCAGAGACACATGGCTAAAGCTGCTGAGTTCTGCTTGCAGGAACTGGAACATGGACCCCTTACTCTATTATACTATCACTAGCCTCCACTTTTCTAACTCCTTCACTGTCTAAACTTGGCTGTCCTGGATATTGCTCTGTAGATGACCATGAATTTAGACATCTACATGCCACTCTCCTGGGATTAAAAGTGTGTACCACCACACCTGTATTTAAGCTTGGCCTCACCTAGAACTTGCTCTGCTCTAGTCTAGCCTTGAAATCAGAGCTCTGCTTGTCTTTGCCTACTAGGATTAAAGGTTTGTAGTAGGTTGCCTTGAGCTAATTTAGTTGGGTGGGATCTTACTCCAAGGCCATTACTTCCTTAGTTAAACTTAATATCCTTGAACACAGGATTCAGCTTTATTTCACTTCCTGGTATCCCTTTAATACTCAATCACATAATTTGTTTCCTCCTTTTTCAACTTCCTTTTCTCATTAAAATTCTCTTCATAACAGTGAATTTTAGTAACCATACAAGAGAAGTTACACTAGGCTGTTTTGAGTCTTTCTTTTTCAAGGAAATTAATCTAAATCTCTTCACCTTAACCTCAGGCAGACACTTCAGACAAGGGCAAAAAGTGGCCACATTCTTCACTAAAATACTACACAAGCAGCCTTTATAGCAGATACAGAAATTCTCCTCTAAAACCTCTTGGGACAAATGCTTGAATTACCCTAGATGCCTACAACAACTGAAACTCAAGACGGATGATCAAAATGTGAATGCTTCACTCCTTCTTTAAAAGGGGAACAAGAATACCCTTGGCAGGGAAGAGAGAGGCAAAGATTAAAACAGAGACTGAAGGAACACCCATTCAGAGCCTGCCCCACATGTGGCCCATACATACACAGCCACCCAATTAGACAAGATGGATGAAGCAAAGAAGTGCAGACCGACAGGAGCCGGATGTAGATCGCTCCTGAGAGACACAGCCAGAATACAGGAAATACAGAGGCAAATGCCAGCAGCAAACCACTGAACTGAGAATAGGACCCCCGTTGAAGGAATCAGAGAAAGAACTGGAAGAGCTTGAAGGGGCTCGAGACCCCATATGTACAGCAACCAGAGCTCCCAGGGACTAAGCCACTACCTAAAGACTATACATGGACTGACCCTGGACTCTGACCTCATAGATAGCAATGAATATCCCAGTAAGAGCACCAGTGGAAGGGGAAGCCCTGTGTCCTGCTAAGACTGAACCCCCAGTGAACTAGACTGCTGGGGGGAGGGCGGCAATGGGGGGAGGGTGCGGAGGGGAACACCCATAAGGAAGGGGAGGGGGGAGGGGGATGTTTGCCCGGAAACCGGGAAAGGGAATAACACTCGAAATGTATATAAGAAATACTCAAGTTAATAAAAAAAAAAAAAAGAAAGAAAAACCTCTTGGGCCAGGCCTGTACAATTCAAATTACTCTCAGTAACAAAATCTTCCCCATTTCTACTAAGATGGTCCATTAAGCCCCATTTAAAACATTATATGGCTTCCTAAATCCAAAGTCTCCACATCTATATTCCCCCTAACAAAAGCTTGGTCAGGCCTATCACAATACCCAGCTCCTGGTACCAACCTCTGTCCTAGTTAGGGTCATATTGCTGTAAACAGACACCATGACCAATGTAAGCTTTATAAATGACAACAATTATTTGGAGCTGGCTAACAGTTTCCAAGGTTCAGTCCATTATCATCAATGAGGGAGCATGGCAGTGTCACAATATCCAGGCAGGCATGGTGCAGGAGGAGCTGAGTTCTACATCTTTACCCAAAGGAAGCCAGGAACACACTCAGCATCCTCAGGTAACTAGTAGGAGGTCATCCAAGCCCAACCCCATGATGACACACTTCCTCCAACAAGGCCATGCCTTCTAATAGTGAGAGTCCCTGAGCCAAGCATATGCAAATCATCACAAATGGAAATATTTTATCCAGCACTTTCACACCCTCTGGGTCAAAATGGAACTGTGCTCCTTTTTTGTGAAGAAATGTTTTCCATCTGGGAGTATGGGCATTTAGAAATAACCATGAATGAATCCGATTTATTACAAAATCAAACTTTCTTTGGCTAGACCTGGATAGGATGTGGTGGCTGTTCCCCCTGAACCCATATTTTTTTTTTACTCGAAATTGGTCCCAGTGCTTGTTAAAAGACAGAATTTTGTGCCCTGTGCCCACCAAAAACTATCTGGCTTTCCCCTCCTTCTTTAAGTTTACCCAGGGCATGGAATGGAGCTGAGCCACAAGGCTCTCAGTCATATCGCTCTTCTTATATAAAGTTGTAGGACGTTGCTTACCAGCAAAACAATCCAGGCACTGAAGTTCCTGATAGATATCAGGGTCTGTTTGTTGAAAAAAAAGCCAAGCTTCCCACTGACAATTTTCTCTCTTTTCTGGGTCTGAGAGAATGTAAATCTTATGGGATTCAAACAATTCTTTTTAAATATTCTGTAGAGTTCTCATTATTTCACCTGGTTACCATAGGCAAATTTATAGGCCAACTTGATTGAAGCTTCCCTGAGGCTCATCCAACAGAATCTGGTAGTAGACACATATACTCGCCCTACCTTCAACAGCCTTAAAATCCCAGTTGGGTATGGTCAAAGTTAAGGCTGTATCAATATTTTCCTGGACTTGTGTGGGCAGACCATTTACCTCTAGAACCAATTTCCAAGCTTTTCCAACAATCCTCTCACTTTCTTCAGTTGTGAAAAGAACCTGGAACTGTTGTTGACAGTCATGCCAGGTGGGTTTATGAGTCAACCTGATTGAATCTAAAAGACCTAGGGGATCTGAGGGTCTTTTGGAAAATGGAGGGAAGGGATTTATGACTTACAATTATAAAGGTCAGTACTGGTCAATGGTACATAGGACACAAACTGTCTCCCCTGTACATCTGGGTGTTCAGAAGACTAGAGGAGTAAGGTCATAGTAGAGTCAATCCCTCTGGGCAGTATAGCATGAATGTGCGTTGAACTCATATTAGGTAAGGACACTAATACTCATCAAATTAAAAATGCCTAAGCTGCCATTTCAATTCTCACTATGTGTGCACCAAATCAAAGGCATCAAAGCATAGCAGCAGCCATCAAAATCTCCCCATCAAATAATGCCCAGGACCATAATTTTCACCTGTTAATCTAAGAGGTGTTATGGCATATACTCCTCAAATCATTTCACAAAATAAAAAGAGAAGGAATATTTCCCACTCTATTTTATGAGAGACTACAGTTACACTGATATCTAAAACACAAATCAATTTAACTTATGGACTCATGCAAACATAATCATTAAATAATTACAAGAACACATTAAAAAATATCATTAACAAAACCAAAGTAGGCTTTGTCTCAAGGTGAGTAAGGCTGGTTCAATATGCAAAAATCAATAAAATTCAATTGACCACATAAACTAACTGAAAGAAAAAAAGCAAAACAAAAGGAAACAAAGAAAAAGCAAAAAACATGATCATTAAACTGGATCAGGACATGGACTTTAAGAAGCAATCCCTTAATGATAAAACTTCTCCAGAGATTGGCACAGAGATTATATGGCTAAATATAATAATGGTAATATAGAAGAATCCCGCATCAAGATCAACTTAAATGGGGAGAAACTCAAAGCCAGTATACAAAAGCAAAGGTAAGTCAAGGTTTCTCATTCTCTTAAGTAGACGCAATACAAGAATTGAAGTCTTAATTAGAACAATAAGGCAACTGGCCATTAAGAGGGCAAATACAGTAAAGTTGAAAGAATTTTTATTTGCAGATAGATAATACACATGAATTAGGTGGAAAACTTTACATGTCAGTTAATGCATATGTTAGGTCAGCTATTCTGTTCAGTCCAATGCAAACAGGTTTCTCCAAAGAAAGTCAGGTAGGCTCTGCTTCACGCCAGTTGAATGCCAGTTCCAAGACATCAGACAAGAATAAGACAACATCAACAGGATAGATGTCAGGTAGAATGTCCAAGACCCTAGTGCTGCCCTTTCCCTACACACCATTTTGAAATATTACAGCTGTATGAAATCCATAGCCATCATGCTACCTTGCCACAGATTCACTGTAAATGTTCCAGCAAAACTGTAATCTAAACAGAAGTCATTGTTAAAAACACTAGTTGTAGCTGTTAGAAGCCAGGTGTCGGTCATATCTGTCAAGTTCCTAAAATATCTTTAGGTGTTTGAGTGAAGGCTCCGAGGAAAAACACTGTATAGAAGCCAGGGAGAGAAATGCTTCCTCCACCAAGTGGGGATGTGACTCCAACATTGACTTCCACTCCAAGGTCTTAGACACTTCAGAAGCATGAAGTATAATGAAATCCATGACCTTAGTCTTCAGGTGCTCTGTGCTGTGGAGGTCAGCCAGGATCAGAGTTGGTACAGCATTCTTCACACTGAGGTTCCTGCACAGGGAATCCTCACACATGACCTTCAAGTCCTGCAGGTCATACATGTCAGCAGCTGCCAACAAATCAGTGGCCATTGAGTGGCTGTGGAGGTGTGGTGCCTTCCCTGTGTAAATGAAGGCCATCATTTCCTTAAAGACTTGCAGGTGAATGTCATGGATCTCCACGCGGTTTGTTAGGCTCTCCAGCATTTCATGTTCAAACATGGCTCTGAAAACTGGAGAGCGAGCTGCTAGAATTGCCTTGTGAGCTCTGAATTCCTGGCCAGCTACCACCAGGCTGCAGTCTGTGAAGAGGGAATTTTCCCACAGCTCTCCTATGTCATCAGCCAACTTCTGCCTTGGATCCTTGTTTGCAGGTGTCATGTTATGTCCAGGCATGCTGAAGGAGGGTCCTACTACGGACACCTTACAACACAGGATGAGCTGGTCTTCAGGGAGAAGCCAATGCCTAAGGGAGAGGAGGAAATCTCGAAGGATGAACTTTCTCAATCCCCATTGTTGTTTTGGACTAAAGCTTAAAATATTTGGGATCTCTTTGATTTGATGTTTCTCTCCTTGGGCATTTATGATCCAGAACTGCACCTTTGCCAAAACTGGGCTCTTTGGACAACAGTGCAAACCCACGGAAACAGACAGGTAATCTTTGCTTTCTTCATCAACACCATTTGGGAATATTCTCAAACACCATTGTACTTCTTCATTGCCCTCTAATGAGAACACTGGGCTTGTAATATTTCCCGAATTCCATCCATGCAAAATGAAAAGTTGCTAATGGTCCACTTGTAGCAGAATCTCTGAACACTGATATGTGTGTAGCCACAGATCTTGGCTTCTAGGTCCCCTGACATGTCTTCTGGAGGTAGTTTGGAGGTTAAAGTTGATCTGAAAGAAAGTAATAGAATTTACTCTTTCCTCTGTAAGATACAATTATAGATATAATTTAGATAGATTTAGATAGATAGATTTAGATTTTATTTTCATTTTCTGCTAAATTTCCCCTTTTATATACTTGGAAATGTCTATTTCTATGTAGGTTCTGTAGGTTTTCATATTTGTTCTACCAAAGATAAAACAGACCACTATGACTGTTAAATCTCTCTCTCTCTCTCTCTCTCTCTCTCTCTCTCTCTCTCTCTCTCTCCCTCTCCCTCACCCTCGACCTCTCCCTCCCCCCCCCCGTCTCTCCTTGTTTGTTTGTGTCTGTATGTCTCTTCCTTTCTGTGTTCCTGTCTCTCTCAGTCTCCACTAACCCCACCCAAACCTACCGTGGTTCTGTATATTTCTGTGTATGTTTATTGAATCTTAGGTCAATGTTAACTGGTTTTGACTATTGTATCCAACTTTGGAACTGTTTGGAAATGTGTAAACACTATCATTTCAACTGTGTTGTACTAATCAGGGTCCTCTACTAAACATAAGGGATAAATTTCTCTATATAAATAGAAAGTGGTTGTATGAGAAAAATCTGTAGGCAGAAGTCAAACTAATATAAAGTTGGCTAATGTCAATACTTACTTATTCCACAAGGTTTGAAGTCTCAGGTCCTCTTCAGAATTAAAAAGAATCCTGCAGAAGTAGGTTCAGATGCCAGTGAAGAAATGAGCTTGCTAGTAAATTGAGAGCAATCAGGCAGACTCACAGCTTCCTCCTTCTATGTACTTTTATGGGCCTGCAATAGAAGTAGGGCCCAGTTAATGGTGTATCTTCTAGACTCAGATTAAACGTGTGTTTTTCTACCAAAAGAGTCTGTAGATGAACTGGATTTATCTACTTCAACTTAAGCCAAAAACTGTTAAAAGTCATCCCCTCCAGCTTTATAGGTTACTTAAGTCCACAGTTAGTCTAAACAGGAAGACATTTGGTACTCCTTCACCACCAAAATGATGTTTCATGACTGTGGTGCATTGGGGTGGTGAGAGGGGTGGGGGTGCCTGAGCTAGAAAAGAAAATAAAGACCCTGCTATGAGTTTTGTCAGATAGGCTCCTGTCTGTTATTTGGGGGAAGGGAGTGGTGAAGAACTCTGCAAGGATAAACTGGAATGGGGTAACATTTGGGATGTAAAAAATTAAATAAATAATGAAGGAAAAGAAACCTGTACAGAGAGAAAAGTGAGAGGGGATGCAGTTTTTCCAGGAGAGTTTTTCGGAGGCAGGTTGAAGAGAGAGAAATGGAGACACAGGGAAAGACAGAATGATTCAGAGAACAAGAAAGGAGTCAGAAGAGTACAACAGTTGGTGAAAGTTAGTATGAGGCAAAGAAGAGCAGCTCAGGAAAAACTGAAATAATTCAGATTGAATCAGGTACAATGGAGAAGAGTTTTAAACTACCCATCCAGACCTCAGAAAAAAACTAAATAGGAGTGACTTATTCACCTATAAGTTTCAGAGGCTAAATTTTCTCTAGGCATAGAATAGACTAAGAGTCTAGAAGCTTCAAGCTCTAAGCCTAGGTGGACAGGTAGAGGGAGAAAGCCTCAGAGATGACAATAAATACAGATAATAATTGGTATTTTTACTATAAAAACGCTAGAAAGTCTTTAGCAGCTCTAAACCAGATGTGACAGCTGAGCTGCTCTGAGAACAGGTCAAACAGTCTGCTCTGCATTCAGCAATAGAGGATGAATGACCACAGGGAAAGGAAAGACCACTTATCCTTCAAAGAACACATGCCCATTTATCTCTTTGTGTTTTTCTCTTTTCATTTATTTACTTATTTTTATTTATCTATTTATTTTTTTGCTGATACACAGCCATTTCTGCCAATTTCAAGATATAACAAAGCTGTGACTTTCCTTCAGACAGAGGTGTAGCTACAGCACTATCTTCATTAAGGGCAGTCCACTGAGTGACTGCCATCTTTGTTGCGGGCAGGTAAAGTTTTCCTATGCTATTGTTTCAGCACCATCTTAGCTAAGGCAGATCATATGACTGGTTGTAGCTTCAGTGCCATCTTAGTTAATGACAATGGCCATCTACCATATTTGCTATACGCACTTACTTAAACAATGCTTCCTTAAATTAGAACAGCCTTAGAATCTCTAATTTCTATCCTGACTTGGTAAATCTTTATTTAATATTAATTTAAAGATTTACACCAGTAAAAACTTAAAGATCACAGCATTAATGATTGCATAACTCATATGTTTAATAGATATTCACTATCAATCTTTTCAGAAATCTGCTAAATGTAACCTTACATGTTTAAAGTTATTAGGACAGAGAAGCCCATGCATAGCAGTTACAGCTGCCCCACCCGCACCCACCAAGGTCTCTGAGAAGAAATAGGCATCCTCACAAGACTGCCTAGATTGTGGTATGAGAACCACTGAGAAACAGTGCTCAGTTGCCTTGCTGCTGCCAGATATCAGTCTACGCTGCTGTCAAACTGAGGATACAAGAGAGTTAAATGTCTTATATTGCCTAGGACAACATGAGTCATTTTTTCCAAAGTTCCTACTCCACAGGAAAAATCTTCTCCTCTTCTGGGCCTAATGACCGCACTAACTCTGGCAGAGTTGTGATGGAGACCACAGGGACCTGGGAAAACTGTCTAGGTAGTAGACTATTGACCAACCTCTGACATTTTAATTAATGACATCTAGATTAAAATTCATGTTTTTCAACTTTCTGACTGCATTTGTAGCTAAGCTAACTACAACTAGAAAACATAAGTCTACTTCCTTAGCCAAGGTAATCTACCACCTTATTACCTCAGTAGTCATTCATTAACTAGTTAAGACTACCAGATTTCAGAAAGGCTTGAGTGAGTCACAGGCTTCAGGACAATGGATACGCATATTCAGATATACTCATGCTAAACTATATGATCAATTGTCTTCAAAATGTTGTCAAATATTCAAGGTCCTTTAATTTTCTTTTCAATACATAACTAAAAATATTTCCCATTATACTAAATTTATATACATTCAGTCTCCCAGACAGAAGTAAAAGCCCTTCTTGCTTCTTTCTGTTCCTGGAAAGGTTTTGTCATCCCTAAATTCATCTTAAAGACTACTCACTCTGTTAACGAATCTATCTATCTCTTCTGTAATCATATAAGCTCCAAGAAACACAATAAGACCTATATCCCACAAACCAATTAGACTGCATCTGCATAAGTAACCTGTCAATCAGAGCCTAATTCCCATTGTAACCTATTCCAGAGGGTGAGATTCCTCTCCTGTTCCCTGGGATTGGAATGTTCCTCATCCAAACCAACAAGAACTAAGGGTTTCAAATGTACAGCTAAGAAAAATTCTTTTCTCCCAAATACACTTGACTTTAGTCTATACTATATATAATCTACTACTATTACTATTAAATCCACCTCCACACCCCAGCCTCCCACACATCATGTTTCAAAATCTTGTCAGGTTCAAGAATTTACTCATTATCAATATTCATGACAGTTCTAGGGGAGCAAGCTACATGCTCCAATCTACTTTCACAGATACAGACTCTTCAAATGGACCTGCTCCTAGTACCTATAGATGGTTCCACAGACCCTTGATAGCAAGGAAACAGTCAACTCTCCTAAGACTGGATCAACAACATCCACATTTTCTTTGGTTTCCCAGACACATATCATCCCAAGGTCAGCAAGAAGTAGTTAAAGATCATGATGAACCTATTCCTGTTCCACCATAGTCTCTATCAAATTATTCCTCTAATTTTAAATTAATTCATAATGATGGAATTTTAGCATTCCTCCTAGGCTCCACCTAACAATAACCTGGCAAAAGACAGATACACATGACTCACTATAAAAAGGCTGCTAGCCCCCTTCCTACTCTCGCATTCTCCTACTCCTAATCTCCCTGATTCTTTAACCCCTTTCTCTATCTCTTTCCCCCTTTCCCCATTCCCCCTCTTTCTCCATGTGTTCCTGGCTGGAAACTCTGTTTCTTTTTCTCTCTCTTTTTGTCTTCCTCCCTCTCTGACTCACACAGTCTCCTCATATGTATGTATATAAAAGTATTTGTGTATCCATCTACCTACTGATCTATCATCTATCTGTACTATCTATATTAAAAATAAACGACATCTAAACCATATAATAAACTATATTCTATACAATGGCTGGTAACCTTGGGGGAAAGGATACTTCAGGATGGGCCTGAAAGTGCAACCCTCCAACCCACACAATACCTAGTTCTAACAAATCTACCCTGGCTCTATTTTCATAAAACAAAACAGTTGTAATGCCGACCTATCAATGGGTTTCAAAAATGTTCTACATTCTGATTTCAAATTTGTTATGTTAGTCAGAGGCCTCTAGAGGATGTACAGAATAAGTTTGTCTGTATGAATAGAAACTGGATATATGAGAAATATTTAAGGGTGAGGTCCAGCTACCCAACAATGGCTAAAGCCAGTACTTACCTAGTCAACAAGGTTTGAAGTATCAGGTCTTCTTCTTCAATATATAATAGAATTCTGAAGAAGTGGGCTCTAATGCTGGTGAGGGAATGGGCTGCTAGTAAGATGAAAGCACTCAGGCAAAGACAGAAGGCTTCCTTCTTCCAAGTGCTTATATAGGCTTCCAGCAGAAGGTGTGGCCCAGTCCTGTAGTCCCAAAATCTGGATTAAAGGTGGGTAAGTTTCTGACTCAGCTTTCAGATTAAAGGCGTGTTTTTCTAGCGAGTCTCTATTTGAACCAGCTATATGTATTTGAACTTATGAAAAAAATTAAAAGTTATGTATGCAAACTAGTTTTTGACTTGAATTAATTCCAGAGTTAGTCCAGATTGGAATATGAGTAGCCATGACCAGTGTACTTCGGGAACTGTGGTCAATCTTCCATAAATGAATGGAATTTTCTGCAGAGCTACTATGTACACTTGTGCTGGTATTACAATAATTCCTTCCACAAACATCATCAGAGACAGGATCTGAACTTGTTAGAAGTCTGAGTGTTCACAAAAGGGAGAGCAGGTGGAAGAACTCTTCTATGGTGGGCATAAAGCAGACCCTCAAACCTCTGATAGTGGCTTTCTTCTATCATGTAGTCCAATAAGACCCACAGACCTTGTGGTGACTCCCCCAAATTTGTTTGCGGGGGTTGTAATTCCCTCTGAAGAATTCCTACTTAAAAATCCTTTCCAAGATTTACTTAAGGGTGTCATTTAGGAATATCCTAATTGGTTTTCAGTTCAATCACTTTAACTATCAGGATTCACCTCATTAGTACTTCATAGTCTACATCCTCTACAGGTGAGTTCTGACTTCTTCAGACTTGGACTGCAGTGCTTGCTTTGTTGGTCCTGAGAAGAGAGAGAGTATTCTGTTTGCCAAGGGCTGCAGCGCATATTGAACAGATATCAAATATTGAAGTTTGTGATGTTTATTTATGTAAAGTGACATGTAAAATTCTATCTAGGTCTCTCATCTATCTACTTTGTCATGTCTTAGGAAGAATCCATGGCAGAGAAGACACAGAAAAATATTCAGTGATTCAATCACTTCTGCAGCTCCTCGCTCTCCAAGTTTCTTTATCTCTCAATACTAGATAAATCAATCAATTGATTTTCAGTAGTTATTCCTACATTAGACTTATTGAAAACTATGAACATCAGCGACTCTGTATCTGGTGTTTTGGGGGCCTCAATAAGAGGATCCCCAGATAGATATCTAACATTGGAGATGATGGTAGATGATCACTGTGCAACCTCCCCTTTGCAGGGAAGATGCTCTAAATTGTTCCTTTCTTAGCTCTCAGGAGTAGGCTCCTGTAGGGTGGAAGTGTGACCCCCTGGGCATGAATCATGGGCTTTGCTAATGAAATCTCTGTCACAGGCTAAGATAGGGGTAATGTATTTGTAGGGCAGTGAATGGGAGGAGTGATTTACTAGAGATCTGCCAGAAACAAAAGGGTTTTGTACCACACAGTAGGAAGACAGGTTATAATGGTAGTAATTATCCTCATACCAAAGAATGCAACTAGTTAATATAAAAATCCAAACTGATTGTATGAGGACCAGCACATTCAATTAGCTTCTACCCCTGAGATCTAGTAGACACTGGATCAACAACCAGGCAGTAAACAGTAGCTGAGATGAGGCCTCCAACTCATGTACAGTACGGGACCCCTGAGTCTGGGTTCATTCACAGAAAACAAACATAACCCTCAAGAGACTGGAGGCCACAGGAAGGTTAGAGTTCTGGTAGAGTGGATGAGATGGGGACAACTTTGTGGAGATTGGAGGGTGTGGAATAATGGAGGGCTGGGAGTTATGGGATGTGGAACCCTGGATAGGAGGGTGGATCAGGACTGGAATAAAATCTGGAATTTAAAAATAAATAACTAAATAAGAATATTGGGAAATATTTAAAAAACAGACAAATGTACATAGAAAGCTCAAGAGAGAGGTGGACAGAGCAGGAGAAAGGGAGGAGAGAGAGAGAGAGAGAGAGAGAGAGAGAGAGACAGAGACAGAGACAGAGACAGAGAGAAGAGAAGAGGAGAGAGAGACAGAGAGAGAAGGAGAGAGAGAGAGAGAGAGAGGAGAGAGAGAGAGAGAGAGAGAGAGGAGAGAGAGAGAGAGAGAGAGAGAATGAGGTAGAGAGAAACAAAGATGCACAGAGAGATAAAGAGAGACACAGTGACACTACACAGACAACGAGTTGTGGCTGGCACAAGTCCACACTCCTAGAAAGAGGAGAATCTGGTGATGTCTTTCACAGTCTCTAGAAACTGGTATCTAAACTGAATAGGCTTTAACCATACTTACCTCTAGAGGTTTCAGACCAGGCAGCAGTCAAATACTTTCCTGTAAAAGTCACTTTTATTTACACATATTAATTGTCATCTTTGAGACTTTTTGCCTTGGTCTGCTGACATAGGACTAGTCCTGGAAGGTTCTAGCCTCTGTCCAATGAAACTAGGCTGAGAATGTTCTCAGCTTCTGATATTTATGGCTGAATAAGCTCACCACTTTCTAGTGATTTCTGATCTCTGGCTGCCTGATTTCATTTGTTCTGGCTTCAAACTTCCCTCCACTGTAACTGATTCATTTTGGCTTTTCTCAGCTTCCTGTGAATTGCTCATTTGGTCTCATACTAACTTTGGAAATCAGTTCTAATCTTTTGTCTCCACCTCACTCTCTGATTTGTTCTGTCTTTACCTGTGTCTCTCTTGTACTCTCTTCAACCTCTCTCTGTACCATTGTCCCATTAAAACTGGACTCTCTATCCTTTACTCATAGCACTGACTTCTTGAATAGCTTCCCTTCCTATATCTTCTTGTCAAAGTTGGGCACATCCTTTTCTGTCTAATACCTCTCTGATTTTTCACTTTCCATTCACACTGGTGCTTCTTTCTACAAACTAACTTTACCTTCAGTGTTTGGAACTAATGGTGGTTACTAAGGGTTTGTCTGTATTACAACCAGAGGGATGAAAGTTGTCTCCCAAAGCTGAGCCACTTCACAACTAAAAATTTTATTTATATCAATGGAGTTTTGAGTTCTTTGTGTAGGCATTTTGGGGTTGAGGATTTACTGTTATAAATCTGACTAATAAATTACAAGCTGGTGAAGATTTGATTATATGGGGTCACAGGTACTTGTACAGACTGGCAACCGGCTTTCTGGTGGCTAGTCAAAGCTTTTGTTTGTTTGTTCGCTTGTTGTTTTTTTTTTTTTTTCAGGAAGTAAGACAATTATGATCAAGTATGCTGTAACAGTTTCCTTTTTTGTGGTAGAGGTGTCAGGCTCCTTGTAAGTGTTTTAGGAAAAAAATGGATCAAACAAAATCTTCCCAATCTGGAACTCAGGTTGAGCACACTCTCGAATCCCTTGTTCACTGCCCTCTCTTCCTTGCTCTGAAGGGGTTAGATCCTAGCATCACAAAGTGAAGTTTCTAGAATTACTGTGGAGCCTCCACAAATCTTGTTTAGGAGTCTCCTGAGTCTTGAACATGAATTCATTTTCTATGGTATTTTCATATTTATTGATTGTTTTCTCTTATATATTACACCTTAGCAAGAGTTTCTCCTCCCTCATTTCCTCCATATACCACCCCAACCCCAATATTCCCTCTTTCACATCAACTCCTTTGGTTCCTTCCAAAAGAGAGCAGGCCTCCCAAGGATGTCAACCAAACAGGACAGGTTACATTAAGCCTGGCACATGCCATCATACTGAGGTGGGACACTGCAAATCAGTAGGATGAAAGAGGTCCCCAAAGCAGGCAAAACAGTGAGAGACACATACCTGGTGATTATAAAAAAACGGTCCATGCTATATCCTGCTGCCAACAACAGTGATCTTTTCTGCCCCCTTGGTTCCCATGGCTAGAAGGGTTCAGAAATGCGCAGATCTTCTCAGGCCAGCCTGGAGAAAGAGGGCTGTTGCTGGAATAAGTCCTCATAACCCCAAAGAATCAAATGTACAGAGTCTTGTAATTTATCAGCCAGATTTATTTCAGTAAATCCTCAACTCCGATAAAGCCCAAACAAAGAACTGAAAACTCAATAAATATAAATACAAGCTGCATACCCAGATGGGGCAAATGTACCCTACATTACTCTACTGCTCTTCGAAAGCAACTTGGGGTTCTTTCAGGCCATGCGGTTCTGGTTAAACATTTCTGTCAATATCCTGTCTCATCTCCCCCTCTATCTACCTCTGTCTCTCCCTTCTCTGAAACTTCAGCTCTGCTCCCTCCTCCCACTCCCAAATCACAGCCTGTAGCCTTTTCTGACTAATTAAGATTTTACCTGACTACACCTGAATAGAGGCACTCTTGAGAAATCAGAACATATACACAGCAATCCACAATAGAGACAGGCTGTCTTCCCATTGTTACGAATCCCACCAGAACACCAAGCTACTCAACTATAAAATATATACACAGGGCATGTCTGAACCCATTGAGGCTCCCTGATTTTATGTTAAGGCTTTATGAGCTCCATGGGACTAGGTTACATCAGTTGATTGTTTGAGTCCTGAGCTTGTGGTGTCCTTGACACTTCTGCCTTCTGCACTCCTTCTTCCCCCTCTTTTGCAGGATTCTCTGACTTCTGCATAATAGTTGGTTTTAGGTTTCTTCCTTTACTCCAATCTATTGCTGGATGAAAACTCTCTGGTGACAGTTATGCTAGACTCCTTTCTACAAGTATAGCAGAGGGTCATTAGGCACAGCTCCATTGACTTTTTCCCCAGTTGTATTTGACTCTACCTAACATCTCTGGATTATCCATCCTCTGGGTCCTGGCCCTCCAGGCACTGCCAGGTAGGTATGGGCTCCTGCTTGAGGCATGGGCTCAGGTTGTACCAGTCACTTGGTATCCACACTCACAATTTCTGTGTGATCATTATCCTAGGACACCATCTATATGGAATAGACTCTAGGTTGAAGTTTGAGTAGCTGCATTGGTGTTCCAATTCCGTCCACTAGATGCCAGGCCTAGTTACAGAAGATGGCCAGTTCAGGCTTCAAATCCCTACTAAGGGTCTTTGCTAGGATTGCTCTTGTAGATTCCAGGGAGTTTCTATTGCACTGGATTTCTTTCCTCACCCCTGAAATGATTCTAAATTCTACCGATGTCTCCCAGTACTCTCTGCTTCCATAATGTTCCCTCATCTTTGCTTTATCCATCCCCACCTGCCCACTGTCCCCAGGGAATCTATTCTGTTGTCCCTCCCTGGAGAGGTCCCTGCATTCCACACTTGAGCTCTCTTGGTATTGATCCCATGGGTCTGTTGTATGATTGTTCTGTGCATTACAGCTAATAACCAATTTCAAGTGAATTCATTTCTGTGTGAATTTCTGGGACTGGATTACCTCACTAAGGCAAAAGTATATTTCAATCCATTTGCCTGCAAAATTCATGATGTTATTTTTTATATCAACCTTGTAATGCTCTATTGAGTAAATGTGCAATTTTCCCTATCCATCCTTCTTTTGAGTGTCATGTAGGTTTCCAGTTTCTAGGTATTATGATTAAAACAGCTATGAACATATTTAAGCAAATGACCTTGTGATAGGATAGAATGTCATTTGGCTATATGTCCTGGAGATGGATTCCCAGTTATCTGACAAACGGTCATAGTGATTGTCATAGTGTCTGTGCATGTTACCATTTCTACCAGCACTTACTCCATAACCTTAACTGCATGAGCTCTCACTTGTGTTTTTGAACTTAGCCATTCGGAGAAGTATCAGATGGATTTTTAGAGTCATTCTGATTTGCATTTTTCTGAGAACCAAGGATGTTAAACATTTGCTTAAATGCTTATTAGATATTTCAGATTCCTCTGTTCAGAATTTTCTATTCATATCTGTACCTTATTTTTAGTTGGTTTATTTGGTTTGATAGTGTCTATTCTTGAGATGTTTATATATTTTGTAAATTAGTCTGCTCTCAGACGTTCGGTTGGTGAAACGTTTGCATTTCAATAAGCTGCCATCTTGTCCTATTAACACTGTGAAAATCTCTCATAGAAGCATTTCAGTTCCATGAAGTCCCACTTATTAATTCTTGCTCTCGGTGCCTGGGCTTTTGTTGTTGTGCTAAGCAAGCTATCTAAGCAAGTTCCAATGCTCTCATGGTTATTCCTGTAAACATTTCAATAGAGGAACTGAAAACATACTTCTCTTGACACCCAAACAGGTCAATATTACTAATAGTTACAGGAGTGCATTGATACAACTGAGTGTGGGTAAACGAAGAAAAGATGGGGCAGGAGAAGATACTTCTGTATCAGAAACACCAAGTGTTTAGATATGCACCTAAAAGAGGAAATTGTGCTCCCTCTTTGGGGTGCTTCAGAACTCTCAGAATTCATTTGTCATGTTTCCATGCCAAATGAGCTTCTGCTGAGAGTAACAGAAGATGTGGAATCAGAACTAAGCACATATGTTGCTGTAGTTTGGAATATTTGATGCTATTCAGGAGAACACAGGTTTTCTTTCTAGTAAAATTAAAAAAAAAAAAGCTCCTGAATTCCATCTAGATGCCAGCCTCATGGAATCTATCACTCCCTTCTTATTTCTACAGGTAACACACATCCACGTATTGCACACATACATATGCAGAATCAACACCCTAAATATGAAATGAACTAATTTTCCAAAACAGTAACTGAGACAATGAATATTGAAAGGAGGGAGACTAGGTTTTCATCACAGTTGGAAGAAACAGCCAAGAAAATCAGGAGCCAGCTTCTGTACTTTAATTTTGTCAGGTATTTTTAAATGTGTCCTTATACATAGTTACTGCTAATATTAATGAATATGACTGTCCCTAGTCATATTACACTAAAACTAAACCAGAGGGTGCTACTTAGAAACATTATTGTCTCATTATGAACGTTCTCAAATCCTCATTGGCCCATACTTCTTTTTTCATTTTAATTAGACATAGATGATCTATGTAATAAGAATACAGCTCCACTTCCCTACTTTTACTTCCTTCTTAATATCCCTCTCACATGGATCCTCCCTTTCTGTCTCTCAGAAGAGGAAAGGCTACTATGAAATTACAATAAACGACTTTGCCATGCTGTTTCTATTACTATAGCTCTGTACCTCAAAATATGGAAGGTGAGAGCTCCTGTAGTTCTTTATTGTTCACATTTCTTTTATCTTCCCTGGGTTTTCTCCTGTTTTCTTAGGAAGGTGAGAACTGTGCTTTCAACTTATTTGAACTATAACATTGTATTTAGTGAGAAATTGCATGGAATCTGTAGATTGTTGTGACAAGGTGGCCAGTTTTGCTGTGTTAATCCTACTGATTCATGAATGTGGGAGATCTTTTCATCTGAGATGTTCTTCAATTTGTCTCTTCAAAGACTTGAAGCTTTGACCATGTAAGTCCTTCATTTGTTTGGTCACAGTTAGTTAGAGATATTCTATTGTGTCTGAGGCTATTTCTTTCTCAGGCTGTTTGCCCTTTCTCTAAAAGGGGACTGCTAAGTTTCTTTATTTGTAGTTAACCTTGTATCCAGCTCCTTTTCTGAAACTGTATTTTAGCTGTAGGAATTCTCCAGTAGAGTTTTAGGGTCAGCGATGTTTCTTTTCCTCCCCCCCCCCCATCTTTATTAACTTGAGTATTGCTTATTTACATTTCGATTGTTATTCCCCTTCCTGTTTTCAGGGCCAACATCCACCTAACACCTTCCCCTCCCCTTTTTTATGGGTGTTCCCCTCCCCATTCTCCCCCCATTACCACCCTCCCCCCAACAATCACATTCACTGGGGGTTCAGTCCTGGCAGGACCAAGGGCTTCCCCTTCCACTGGTGCTCTTACTAGGCTATTCATTGCTACTCTTGTATCATCTGCAAACAACGTTTTAATTTCTTCCTTTCTGAATTGTGTCCCCTTAGTCTCCTTCACTTTTCTTACTGTTCTACATAAGACATCAAGTATTATATTAAATAAATATGGAGAAAGTCGAAAATCTTGACTTCATTTTGATTTTACTGTAATTGTTTTGAATCTCACCATTTAACCTGATGCTGTTTATGGTTATGGTCTAAACTGTGCTCTTATTTTTAGCTATGTCCCTTGTATCCCTAATCTCTCTAGGACTTGTGTTAGTTATCACGGGGTGCTGATTTTTGTCAAAGGCTTGTCCACATGTAATTAGATCGTCATGTGGCTATTTCTTTCAGTTCTTTTATATGGTAGATTGCATGTATTGAATTTTGTCTGTAGAACCATCCCTGCATCTCCGGGATGAAATTTTCTTTATCCTCGTAAATAATTCTCTTGATGTGGTTTTGGATTTGGTTTGCAAATACTCTACTGCTTGTTTTTGCATCTGTGTTCATAAAGGAAATAGGTTTGTAATCTTGCCTTTCTGGGTCATTGTGTGATTTGAGTATCTAGGTAACTGTGGCCCTCTAGAATGCATTGTCAATTGTTTCCTCTACTTCCATTTTGTGAACTCATTTGAGGAGTACTGATGTTAGCTCCTCTTTGATATTCTGGTAGAATTCTGTCCTAAAGTCATCTTAACCTGAGATTTTTTTTTCTTGTGGAGAAGTGATTCATAATGGCAGGTTCTATTTCACTAGGGGATATAAGTCTCTTGTTTTTCCTTCTTAAAAATTTTGTATTAGTTATATTTCTTTACTTACATTTCAAATGTTATTCACCTTCCTGGTTTCCTGTCCCCCTCCCCCTACCCCTCCCCCACGATCCTGATTTTACTGTGGTAAGTGGGACCTATTGAGGAATTTAATCCTATCTTTAAGACATTTCACTTTAGTGGAGTACAGGCTTTTAAATATGTCCAAGGGATTCTCTGGATTTCTCCAACGTTTAGTTAATTTGGATTAGGAATTGCTGATCTTACTGATTTTCTCAAAGAACCAAGTCTTTGTTTTATTTTTCTTTTCTATATGTCTGTGATGTGTTTTCACAATATTCAGCCTCCGTACCCCTCTCTTATCCCCCTTCATTCTCCCTGTAATGGTTCCCTTCCTAACATCTCCCCGATTGTTCAGTATGTATGTGTGTGTGGGGGCGGTATGCAGAGTGCATAATGTGTAATGACCAATTCATGGTAACTAGGATTCCTATATTTTTAATTTCTAACATTTGTAATCTCAGCCTCTCTACTTGTTTTTTTAAATTACACTTATTTTTATTGAATATTTTTATTTATGTTATTCCCTTTCCCAGTTTCCCAGCTGTAGGCCCCCCCTCTCCAATCCCCCTTCTCTTTCTTCTATGAGGGTGTTCCCTTCCCCAATCATCCCCCTGTCCGACCTGCTCCTTACATTCCCCTGTCCTGTTGGAGTCCAGCCTTGACAGAACCAAGGGCTTCTTCTCTGATTGGTAACCAACAAGACCATCCTCTGCTACATATGCAGCTGGAGCCATGGGTCTGTCCTTTGTACTCTTTGGGGAGTGGATTTCTTCCTCAGAGACAGTTGTTTTATTGATAATTTGTACTGTTTCGACTTTATTGACTTCAGCCTTAAGTTTGACTACTTCTTTCTGCCTACTCCTTTGGTTTTTTTTCTGTTTTTTTTTTTTTTTGTTTGATTGTTTTAGTTTTTTTCACATTTCTATCTAGAGCTTTCAGGAGTGCTCTTATGTTTCTAGTATGATATCTCTCCACTTTTTAATTAGTCACTTATTGCTATGAACTTTCCACTTATATCTACACTCACTGTGTCACATAAATTTGGGAATGATGTATATCCATTTTCTCTTAATTCTAGAAAGTCTCTGATTTTTCTTTAAGGGCCTCTATCATTTTCATAAGGCTGGTCTAAGGTCTTATCCCATTCTTTAGCTATGTTGGAATATTCAGTGTCAGCTATGGTAGGGTTGCTGGGTTCCAATGGGTACATGCTGTCCTGGATGTTATTGGTTGTGCTCTTGACGCTGACATCGATGCACCTGAGGCTGTGAAGATTATAGGTCTGGGTGATGAGATCTGATTTTGTATCTCCAGGATGAGTATTTTGTTCTTCCTCTCTGCTTCCTGGATTTTAGGAGGGTGTGGTGGCTTTCTGGTGCATTGTAGAGAACTTTGTATGCACCTGTTCTCATGGCCTGCGCTGCTTGAATGTTTCCAGCCTATGCCTGCTGGCATCAGAGACTGTGATCATGGGGTCAGTAGGAGGAGGTAAGGTTGGAGATCTTTGTGATCCATGTGAACCCATCTAATATAGCAGGGAAATGGAGACTGCAGTGGGTTTTATGCTACAGAGCTGGGGATGGGACTCATGGTTTGTGTTTGGAGAAGTAGAAAGAATTCTATGGATCCAACATTGCCCTACATGTAGCCCTGGCAGTAGTGACCTTTGAAATAAGCAGGAATGGGAGCTGTGGTTGTATGGTGGGACAAAGCAACAAGTGGGGAGAGGGAGAACACAAAGGGAAGCTCTTTAGGATCCACTGATGATAGGAAAGGATGGGGCAGGTAGAAAGCCACAGGGGTTTGATGCATACTAGGAGGCGAGACTGTGGTATAGCATCTATGGGAACTGAGGGAGAAATGAATATTGGTAGGCAGCCTGCCAGGTTTAAAAACTCTCAAGTTAAACTAAGTTTAACGAAATAGAATTAACATTTGATCTAGCCAACATTGATATAATTTTTAAAACAGTAAACATGGGCCCACATTCTAATCTTCTAGCTTTTCACCTAGAAGATGTAATTGTAGGCTGTAATATATGAACAGGTAAACAAGATGAGGAACTAAGTGTCTTCCTAAGGGTACAGCTCTATGACTTTATAAAAAATTCCTGACCTTTCAACAGTTTGTATTTGAAGGGAAATAAGCTTGTGTCCTGTAGGATTCTGGGGTCTTGCTGGTGGACACCCACAACTGTAGCAAACACTGTTTTCATTGCCAACACATTTATTATTTTTGTCCGGTGTTTGAATAATGTATAAATTAAACATCAATGGACTCCTGTATGTTGGGATTCTTCTCTACTCTGGGGTGTGAGATTCACACAGGCTGAGTTGTGGGGAGGGCCTTTCTCCATCCTTGAAGTAAGGAACACATTCATTAAGTTGGCAGCAAATAGAGGCTTCTGCTCACAGGCACCTGGCTTGATTGTACTTCAGTGGTGTGGTAAGTGTGAGGGACACGCAGGGGAGGGTCCTCCTTGCTTTTTTATTTACTCATTTATGTTGCAGATATCCTAGGACTGGAAACATTAGGGCCAGAGCATCCTGAATTATTCAAGTTGGAGGGACTTCCAAAAAAGTAATTTTGTCATCTCAGACTTTTTCCAGACCAGACAACGGAAAACTTCATTTCTCCACAGGGTCACCAGTGACTGGTTCTGACAGATTTTAAGGATAATTTTGATAGATGATTAACTTGTGATTTTCATTTCCCTGTTGTTTTGTGTCATTGAAAGGACTTGTATTGCTGTGAGAAACACTATGACCTGAAAGAATTTAGTCAGCCTACACGTTCACATTGCTGTTAATCCCTGAAGGAAATCAGGACTAGAATTCATGCAGGAAGCAGGAACTGATGCAGAAGACATGGAGAAATGTTACTTATTGCCTTGCTTCTCCTCGCATGCTCAGCTTGCTCTCTTATGGAACCCAAGACTACCAGAACAGGGAACACACCATGCACAATGGTCTGGCCCTCCCCCATCAGTCAATATAGAAAATGCCTTGCAGCTGGATTTCCTGGAGGCATTTTCTCAATTAAGGTTCCCTTCAATCAGATACCTCTAGTTTGTGCTGTTAGTTAATATAAGACAGGCCAGCATGTGTAGTAAAGCTGGAGATCCCTTGACTTTACTATGAATCATGTGCACATTCTCCTTGATGATGATGGGCCTGCTCAACTGTTGTAATAATTGATCAACCTGTTTTTGTTGTTTCTTCTATTTAATATTTGGTTGGCTGTTTTTGTTTTGTTTTTTAGATATTAATTTGCTTAAGAAGAATGACATCAATTCAAATAAACTAGTTTCCCATGGCAGCCTTACTCACCGTGTATTCCATGCCACCACTTCAGTTTAGGTCCTTCTGCTTCTACCTCTTGACTATAATTTTCAGAAGACACCTCTAACTTCAGATTCAGAGTTGATCTTTTGGGGAGTTATATATAAGGGTGCGGATATTCATGTGGAATTTGTGAGTTTGTTTTTGTTTTGGAGAGAATCAACATATATGTGACAGACACACCTATCAAATACCCAGGAGTCCGACTTTATTAATTTTCCACTGCAGGCCCCTCAGAATATACACCTTTTCTGCATATAGAGAAAACAGAGATTTTCATCACTTCTAGGCAGAATTTTGAATCATTGTTCACAATGACCTTCTTGTATACAAGCAATTTCCTCTGACAATCACAAGACAATTGTGAACTAAAACATTAATCACTCCACATATAACCACAGACCAATTTCAGGTTGATATTCTCTCTCTCTCTCTCTCTCTCTCTCTCTCTCTCTCTCTCTCTCTCTCTCTCTCATTTGAAACATAGTATCTTTATATAGCCTGGGTTGTTTTGAACTCACTCTATAGAGCATGCTGATCTAAAAATAACACAGAGATGTTCCTACCACTCTCCCTGAGGTCTGGAATTTAAATGTTTAACTTCTTAATTCATTAGGCACAATATTAAGAATGGGAAAGGGTATGAAAAATGAAAAATATATAATGTAAAAGTATGTTATATGTATGGAATGTACATGGATATCATGCAGCAAGTGGGCACTATCAGTGCAGAGACAGAGGAAGAGGAATAGGTGTCCTGTAGCCTGGGCTGTACACAGATCTCAACCACAGCAGAAAGAGATGGAAGGAAAACCAATGCATATCTTCCCACCCCAAAATTTGTTTGATATGATTATTTCCTCTGGCAAATGCAGAAGGAGATCTTTCTCATGCTCCCTTCATCTCCTTATATGTATACATTCTCAGTTTGTTACTGTTGTAACATCTTTCTGCACTCCAGGCTAGCCTTCATCCTCCTATCCTATCTCTGTCTCCCAGGAAGGATTAGTCATGAGTACCACACACCCTGACTCAGTGACCCCATTAAAGAATGCCCCAGAGAACAATCAATGCAAATGTTCAGTGTGCTCTGGCATCCTCTGCTTGGTCTCCAGGCAAATTTTTTCTGTAATCAATCCACATATACAGGCAGGATAGTTGCATCTGTGTGTTAGCAGGAGGTAGAATTGGGGACCTCAACATGCTAGGCAAGTTCCCTACCGTTGAACTAAGTTTTCACACTTCATAACTTTATTGCTGTATTCTGGCTGTGCCTCTCAGGAGAGATCTACATGCGGTTCCTCTTTGCCTGGACTTCTTTGCTTCATCCATCTTATCGAATTGGATGGCTGTATATATATGGGCCACATGTGGGGCAGGCTCTGAAAGGGTGTTCCTTCTGCCTCTGTTCTAAATTTGCCTCCCTATTCCATGCCAAGGGTACTCTTGTTCCCCTTTTAAGGAATGAGTGAAACATTCCCATTTTGGTCATCCTTCTTGAGTTTCATGTGTTCTGTGCATCTAGGGTAATTCGAGCATATGGGCTAATAGCCACTTATCAATGACTGCATACCATGTGTGTTTTTCTGTGATTGGGTTACCTCACTCAGGAAGATATTTTCCAAGTCCATCCATTTGCCTATGAATTTCATAAAGTCATTGTTTTGATAGCTGAGTAATATTCCATTGTGTAGATATACCACATATTCTGTATCCATTCTTCTGTTGAAGGGCATCTGGGTTCTTTTTTTTTTTAAAGATTTATTTATTTTATTTATGTGAGTACACTGTCTCTGTCTTCAGACACACCAGATCAGGGCATCAGATCCCATTACAGATGGTTCTGAGCCACCATGTGGTTGCTGGGAATTGAACTCATGACCTCTGGAAGAGCAGTCAGTGCTCTTAACCACTGAGCCATCTCTCCAGCCCGCATCTGGGTTGTTTCCAGGTTCTGGCTATTATAAATAAAGCTGCTATGAACATAGTGGAGCATGTGTCTTTGTTTTATGTTGGGGCATCTTTTGGATGCCCAAGAGAGATATAGCTGGGTCCTCAGGTAGTTCAATCTCCAATTTTCTGAGGAACCTCCAGACTGATTTCCAGAATGGTGTACCAGTCTGCAATCCCACCAACAATGGAGGAGTGTTCCTCTTTCTCCACATCCTCACCAGCATTTGCTGTCACCTGAGTGTTTGATCTTAGCCATTCTCACTGGTGTGAGGTGAAATCTCAGGGTTGTTTTGATTTGCATTTCCCTTATGACTAAAGATGTTGAACATTTCTTTAGGTGTTTCTCAGCCATTCGGTATTCCTCAGCTGTGAATACTTTGTTTAGCTCTGAACCCCATTTTTAATAGGGTTATTTGTCTCCCTGCAGTCTAACTTCTTGAGTTCTTTGTATATTTTGGATATAAGCCCTCTATCTGTTGTAGGATTGGTAAAGATCTTTTCCCAATCTGTTGGTTGCCGTTTTGTCCTAACCACAGTGTCCTTTGCCTTACAGAAGTTTTGCAGTTTTATGATATCCCATTTGTCGATTCATGATCTTAGAGTATAAGCCATTGGTGTTTTGTTCAGGAAATTTTTTCCAGTGCCCATGTATTCGAGATGCTTCCCCACTTTTTCCTCTATTAGATTGAGTGTATCTAGTTTGATGTGGACGTCCTTGATCCACTTGGACCTAAGCTTTGTACAGGGTGATAAGCATCGATCGATCTGCATTCTTCTACATGTTGACCTCCAGTTCAACCAGCACCATTTGCTGAAAATGCTATCTTTTTTCCATTTGATGGTTTTGGCTCCTTTATCAAAATTAAGTGACCATAGGTGTATGGGTTCATTTCTGGGTCTTCAATTCTATTCCACTGGTCTATCTGTCTGTCTCTGTTCCAATACCATGCAGTTTTTATCACTATTGCTCTGTAATACTGCTTGAGTTCAGGGATAGAGATTTCCCCTGAAGTCCTTTTCTTCTTGAGGATAGTTTTAGCTATCCTGGGTTTTTTGTTATTCCAGATGAATTTGCAAAGCATTCTCTCTAACTCTCTGAAGAATTGGATTGGTATTTTGCTGAGGATTGCATTGAATCTGTAGCTTGCTCTTGGTAAAATGGCCATTTTTACTATATTAATCCTGCCAATCCATGAGCATGGGAGATCTTTCCATCTTCTGAGGTCTTCTTCAATTTCTTTCTTCAGAGACTTGAAGTTCTTATTGTTCTCCGCATTCACCACAGGAAGGGGTGGGAGGCTCTTTCTGAGAACAGTTTTTTTTTTGTTTTGTTTTGTTTTGTCTTAATTAACGTAGTCAGAATCTTGATCACCAAAACTTATTTCATATCACTTGGATATCCTGATGTCAGATGTATCTCTCAGAAAAGTCACAAGTTTGTCATAGGCATCCTGACCACCAGATGTATTTCTCAAAACCTTGTTTTTATAATTTTGTTACTCATATCTATGAAACTTTCTTTTTTCAAAAGTCGATTTTATTTTATATTAGAATGGATACTCCAGCTTGCTCCTTCAGACCAATTGATTGGAAAGTGGTTTTCCAGGCTTTTACTCTGAGGTAGTATCTGTCTTTTTCTCTGAGGTGTGTTTCTTGTAGGCAGCAAAATGCTGGGCCCTCTCTACATATCCAGTCTGTTAATCCGTGTCTTTTTATTGGGGAATTGAGTCCATTGTTTTGAGAGATATAAAGGAATGGTGACTGTTGCTTCTGTTATTTTGAAATTTGGAGGTAGGATTATGTTTGTGCGTTCCTCTCCTTTTGGTTTGGTTCCTAAAAGATTACTTTCTTTCTTTTTCTATGGCATAGCTTGCCTCCCTCTTTTGGGCTTTGCCATTTATTATCCTTTGTAGCGCTGTATTTGTAGAAAGATATTGTGTAAATTTGGTTTTCTCATATAATATCTTGGTTTCTCCATATATATTAATTTGAGAGTTTTGCTGGATAAAATAGCCTGGGCTAGCATTTGTGTTCTATTAGGGTCTGTGTGACACCTGTCCAGGATCCTCTGGCTTTCATAGTCTCTGGTGAGAAATCTGGTGTAATTCTGATAGGTCTGCCTTTATGTTACTTGACCTTTTTCCTTTACTGCTTTTAATATTCTTTCTTTGTTTTGCGCATTTGGTGTTTTGACTATTATGTGGTGTGAGGAGTTTCTATTCGGGTCCAATCTATTTGGACTTCTGTAGGCTTCTTGTACGTTTATGGGCATCTTTCTTTTTAGGTTAGGGAAATTTTCTTCTATGATTTTGTTGAAGATATTTAATAGCCCTTTAAGTTGGGAGTCTTCACTCTCTTCTATACCTATTATCCTTAGGGTTGATCTTCTCATTGTGTCGTGGATTTCCTGTATGCTTTTGGGCTAGGAGCTTTTTCCATTTTACATTATCTTTGACAGTTGTGTCGATGTTTTCTATGGTATCTTCTGTTCCTGAGATCTCTCTTCAATCTCTTGTATTCTGCTTGTGATGTTCTCATCTATGACTCCTAATCTCTTCCCTAGGTTTTCTTTCTCCATGGTTGTCTTCCTTTATACTTTCTTTATTGCTTCTATTTCCATTTTTAAATCCTGGATGTTTTTGGTCAATTCCTTGTCCTGTTTCGTTTTTTTTCCCCAGTATCTTTAAGGGATTTTTGTGTTTCCTCTTTAAGGGCTTCTAGTTGTTTGTGTTGTCCTGTATTTCCTTTAAGGAGTTATTTATGACCTTCTTAAGTCCTCCATCACCATGATAGAATGTTATTTTAAATCTAGATCTTGCTTTTCTGGTGTGTTTGAATATCCAGTATTTGCTTTGATTGGAGAATTGGGCTCTGATGATGCCAAGTAATCTTGGTTTCTGTTGCTTTCTGTTGCCCCTGTACCCATGTTTTTTATTTGAAATTGGCCCCAGTGCTTGTTTCAAGAATTTTGTGCCCTATGTCCACCAAAACTGTCTGGCTTTCCCCTCCTCCTTTAGGTTTAACCAGGGCATGGAATGTCGCTGAACCACAAGGCTCTCAGTCATATATTCTTCCTATATAAAGTTGTAGGAAGTTGCTTACCAACAAAACCATCCAGGCACTGAAGTTCCTGACAGATATCAGGTGCAGTTTGTTTTTAAAATGCCATATTTCCCACTGACAATGTTCTCTTGTTTCTGGGTCCAAAAGAATGTAGGTTTTATAGTCTTCAAAAAATTCTTTTTAGATATTCTCTAGGACTCTCATTATTTCACCTATCTACCTTAGATAAATTTATAGGCCAAATTGATAGAAGCTTCTCTGAGGCTCACCCAACAGAATCTGAAGGTAGACACATATCCTCTCCCTACCTTCAACAGCCTTACAATACCAGTTGGGAATGTTCAAAGTAAAGGCTGTACCTGTGTGAGCACTCCATTACCCCTAGAACCAATTTCTAAGCTTTTCCCACAATTCTCTTACATTCTTCAGTTGTGAAAAAGAACATGAAGCAGTTGTTGACAGTCATCACAGACGGGTTTATGAGTCAACATGATTGAATCTTAAAGACCTAGGAGATCTGAGGGTCCTTTTGAAAATGGAGGGAGGGGTCTATAACTTCCAATTATAAGGTCATTACTGGCCAATGGTACATAGGACATAACTGTCTCCCCTATACATCTGGGTGTTCAGAAGAGGAGAGGAGTATGGTCATAATAGAGTCAATACCTCTGTGCAAAATAGTCTGAATGTCAGTTGGACTCAGATTAGGTGAGGGCAACAATACTCATCAAAGGAAAAAGGCCCAAGATGCCATTTCAATCTTACTATGTGTGCACCAAATCAAAGGCATGTAAGTATAGCAGCAGCCATTAAAAGTCTCACCGTCACGAAGCAAAGAAGTGCAGGCCGACAGGAGCCGGATGTAGATCTCTCCTGAGAGACACAGCCAGAATACAGCAAATACAGAGGCGAATGCCAGCAGCAAACCACTGAATTGAGAATAGGACCCCCGTTGAAGGAATCAGAGAAAGAACTGGAAGAGCTCGAAGGGGCTCGAGACCCCTTATGAACAACAATGCCAAGCAACCAGAGCTTCCAGGGACTAGGCCACTACCTAAAGACTATACATGGACTGACCCTGGACTCTGACCTCATAGGTAGCAATGAATATCCTAGTAAGAGCACCAGTGGAAGGGGAAGCCTTGGGTCCTGCTAAGACTGAACCCCCAGTGAACTAGATTGTTGGGGGTGGGCGGCAATGGGTGGAGGATGGGGAGGGGAACACCCATAAAGAAGGGGAGGTGGAAGGATTAGGGGGATGTTTGCCCGGAAACCGGAAAAGGGAATAACACTCGATATGTAAATAAGAAACACTCGAGTTAATAATAAAAAAAAAAAAAAAGTCTCACCATCAAAAAAAAAATGCCCAGAACCAGATAGTTTTCACACAAAATTCTACCATTCTAAGAGGAGTTATGGCCTATACTCCTCAAATCATTCCATGAAACAAAAATAGAAGGAATATTTCCCATTCTATTTTATGAGAGATTACAGTTACCCTGATATCTAAAACAAACATCAATTTCCCTTATGGACTCTGATACAAACATAATCATTAAATAATTAAAAACATATTCCAAGAACACATTAAAAATATCATGTACAAAACCAAAGGAGGCTTTGTCTCAGGTGAATAGGGGTGCTTCGATATACAAAAATCAAACTTTAATTGACCATATAAACCAACTGACAGAAAAAACAGCAAATCAAATGCAAACAAAAAAAGCAAAAAACATGCTCATTAAACTGGATCCAGGAAAGGTCTTTAAGAAGCGACCCGTTAATGATAAAAGTTCTTCAGAGATTGCCACACAGATGATAGAGCTAAATACAATAATGGTAATATAGAAGAAGCCCATGTCAACATCAACTTAAATGGGGAGAAACTCAAAGCCACTGTACAAAAGCAAAGGCAAGTAGTGGTTTCTCATTCTCTTAAATCTACTCAATACAGCAGTTGAAGTCTTAATTAGAACAATAAGGCAACTGGTAATTAACAGGATAAATACATTAAGGTTGAAAGATTTTTATTTGCAGATATATAATACACATAAATTAGGTGAAATTTTTTACATGCCAGTTATGTTAGGTCATCTATTCTGCTCAGTATAATGCAGACAGGTTTTTCCAAAGAGTCAGTTGAGCTGTGTTTCAGGCCAGTTGAATCCCAGGTTCAAGACATCAGACAAGAATAAAACAGCAGGGTAGATATCAGGTAGAGTGTCCAAGACCCTAGTGCTGCCACACCATTTTGACACATTACAGCTCTTGTAAATCCAGGCTGCCTTTGCCCAGATTCACTGTAAATGCTCCAGCAATACTGTAGTCTAAACAGAAGTCATTGGTAAAATGAGTGGTTGTTGCTGTTGGAAGACAGGTGTAGGTCATAGCTGTCAAGCTCCTAAAATATCTTTCAGCATTTGAGTGAGGGCTCCAAGCAAGGACAATGTATAGAAGCCAGGGAGCGAAATGTTTCCTCCACCAAGTAGGGATGTGACTCCACCATTGACTTCCACCCCACGGTCTCAGAGACTTCAGAAGCATGAAGTATAATGAAATCCATAGCTTTAGTCTTCAGGTGCTCTGCTCTGTAGAGGTCAGCCAGGATGAGAGTGGGTACAGCATTTTTCACAGAGATGTTGCTGCACAGGGCATCCCCACACATGACCTTCAAGCCCTGCAGGGCATACTTATCAGCAGCTGCCAACAAACCAGTGGCCATTGAGTGGCTGTGGAGGTGTGGTGCCTTCCCTGTGTAAATGAAATGCATCATTTCCTTAAAGACTTGCAAATGAATGTCATGGATCTCAATGCAGTTTGTTAAGCTCTCTAGCATTTCATGTTCAAACATGGCTCTGAAAACTGGAGAGCGAGCTGCTAGAATGGCCTTGTTAGCTCTGAATTCCTGGCCAGCTACCACCAGGCTACAGTCTGTGAAGAGGGAATTTTCCCACAGCTCTCCTAGGTCTTCTGCCAACATCTGCATTGGATCCCAGATTGCAGGTGTCATGTTCTGTCCAGGCCTGCTAAAGAAGGTTCCTATTATGCTCACCTTGAAACCCAGGGTAAGCTTGTCTTCAGGGAGAAGCCAACGACTATGGTAGAGGAGGAAATCTCGAAGGATGAACTTTTTGCATCCTCAGTATTGATTTGGCAGAAACCTTAAAACATCTGAGATCTTTGTAATAAGATACTTCTCTCCTTGGGCATTTATGATCCAGAACTGTACCTTTGCCCAAAATGGGCTCTTTGGACAACTGAGCAAACCCAGGTAAACAGACAGGTAATCTTTGCTTTCTTCATCAACACCGTTTGGGTATATTCTCAAACACCATTGTACTTCTTCACTGGCCTCTAATGAGAACCCTGGGCTTGTAATATTTTCCCGAATTCCATCCATGCAAAATGAAAAGTTTCTAATGGTCCACTCATAGCAGAAATTCTGAACACTGATGTGTGTGTAGCCACAGCTCTTGACTTCCAGGTCCCTTGACATGTCTTCTGGAGGTAGTTTGGAGGTTAAAGTTGATCTGAAAGAAGTAATAGAAGTTACTATTCACTCTGTAGGATACAATTATAGATACCCTTTAGATTTTATTTTCTTTGTCTGCTAAATTGTCCCTTTATATTCTTGGAAACTTGTATTTCTATTCAGTTTCTGTAGGTTTCCATATTTGTTCTACTGAAGATAAAACAGACTCACTACGACTGATAAATCTCTCTCTCTATCTCTCTCTATCTCTCTCTCTCTATCTCTCTCTCTGTCTGTCTGTCTCTCTGTGTTTGTGTCTCTCTCAGTCTCCATTATCCTCACTCACCCCAGCCATGGGTCTGTCTTTGTGTGTTTTATTGAATCTTATGTCTATGGTAACTACTTTTGACTATTCTATCCAATGTTGGAAGAGTTTGGAAGTGTATAAACAATCTCATTTCAATTGTGTAGTATTAATTGGGGTCCTGTAGCAAACATAAAGAATGAATTTCTCTATATACATACAAAGTGGATGTATGAAAAAAATCTGTAGGCAGAGGTCGAGCTAATATAAAGATGGCTAAAGTCAATACTTACTTATTCCACAAGGTTTGAAGTCTCAGGTCTTCTTCAGTATTGAACAGAATCCTGAAGAATTAGATTCAGATGCCAGTGAAGAAATGAGTTTGTTAGTAAGATGAGAGCAAGCAAGCAAAGACTCACAATTGACTTCTCCTATATACTTACATAGGCCTGCAATAGAAGTGGGGCCCAGTTAAGTGAATGTCTTCTAGTCTTAAGATCTGAATTAATGGTGTGTGTTTTACTGCCTCAAGACTCAGATTAAAAGTGTGTTTTTCTACCCAAACAGTCTGTAGTTGAACTGGATCTATCTACTTCAACATAAGTCACAAAATGTTAAAAGGCATCTCCTCCAGTATTTTAGTTTACTTCAGTCGACAGATAGTCTAAACATGAAGAAATTCAGTACTCCTTCACCACCAAAGTGATGTTTCATGACTGTGGTGCATTGGGCTGTCAGGAGGGGTGGGGGGTGCCTGATCTAGAAAAGAAATTAAAGACCCTTCTATGAGATTTGTCAGATAGGCTCCTAACTGTTATTTGGGGGGGGGGAGCTCTGCAAGAATAAACTGGAGTGGGGCAACATTTGGGTTGTAAATAAACAAATAAATGATGAAGAAAAAGAAGCAAGTACAGAGAGAAAAGTAAGAGAGGATGCAGTTTTTCCAGGAGAGTTTTTCAGAGATAGGTTGAAAAGAGAGAAATGGAGATATGGGGGGAAAACAGAATGATTCAGAGAACAAGGAAGGAGCCAGAAGAGTACAATAGTTGGTTAAGTTAGTTTGAGGCAAGGCAGAGCAGTTCAGGAAAAACTGAAAGAACACAGATTGAATCAGTTACAATGGAGAGGGGTTTTAAACCACCCAGTCAGACCTCAGAAAGAAGTAGGTAGGAGTGAATCATGCACCTAAAAGTGCCAGAGGCTAAAATGATTCTAGGCCTAGAATAGATTTTAAGAGGCTAGAAGCTTCCAGGACTAGGCCTAGGTTAAGAAGTGGAGGCAGAAAGCCTCAGTGATGACAATAAATACAGATGAATAATAGTTATTTTTACAATAAGAACACTACAAAGTCTGCAGTAGCTCTATACCAGGTAGACAGCTGAGCTGCTCCATGCACAGTTCAGACCTGCTCCTGCATTTAGGAACAGAGGGTGAATGACTTCAGGGAAGCAAGGAACACTTGTCCCTCAGACAAAACCTGCCCACTTATCTCACTAAATAATTTCTACCTAGACAGATATAATTTCTCTTTCTATGTCTTTTTCTGCTGATACACAGCCATTTCTGCCATTGCAAAATCTAACAAACATTTGACTTTCCTTCAGACAGAGCTGTAGCTTCAGCACCATCTTGGTTGGGGTAGTTTTCTGAGTGACTGCCATTTTTGTTATGGGCAGATAAGGTTTGACTATGCTATTGCTTCAGCATCATCTTAGCTTAAGGCAAGCTTCCCACTGACAATTTTCTCTCATTTCTGGGTCTGAGAGAATATAAATCTTATGGGATTCAAACAATTCTTTTTTTCTGTTTTTTTCCATTAACTTGAGTATTCTTTTTAAATATTCTGTAGAGCTCTCATTATTTCACCTGGTTACCATAGGCAAATTTATAGGCCAACTTGATTGAAGCTTCCCTGAGGCTCAGCCAACAGAATCTGGTAGTAGACACATATACCCTCCCTACGTTCAACAGCCTTAAAATCCCAGTTGGGTATGGTCAAAGTTAAGGCTGTATCAAGATTTGCCTGGACTTGTGTGGGCAGACCATTTACCTCTGGAACCAATTTCCAAGCTTCTCCAACAATTCTCTCACTTTCTTCAGTTGTGAAAAGAACCTGGAACTATTGTTGACAGTCATCCCTGGTGGGATTATGAGTCAACATGATTGAATCTAAAAGACCTAGGGGGATCTGAGGGTCTTTTCGAAAATGGAGGGAGGGGATCTATGACTTACAACTATAAAGGTCAGTACTGGTTAATGGTACATAGGACACAAACTGTCTCCCCTGTACATCTGTGTGTTCAGAAGACTAAGAGGAGTAAGGTCATAGTACAGTCAATCCCTTTGGGCAGTATAGCATGAATGTGTGTTGAACTCATATTAGGTAAGGGCACTAAAACTCATCAAAGTAAAAACGCCTAAGCTGCCATTTCAACTCTCACTATCTGTGCACCAAATCAAAGGCATCAAAGTATAGCAGCAGCCATTAAGAGTCTCCCCAACAAAAAGATCTTTACCAATCCTACAACAGATAGAGGCCTTATTTCCAAAATATACAAAGAACTCAAGAAGTTAGATCGCAGGGAAACAAATAACCCTATTAAAAAATGGGGTTCAGAGCTAAACAAAGAATTCACAGCTGAGGAATGCCGAATGGCTGAGAAACACCTAAAGAAATGTTCAACATCTTTAGTCATAAGGGAAATGCAAATCAAAACAACCCTGAGATTTCACCTCACACCAGTGCGATTGGCTAAGATCAAAAACTCAGGTGACAGCAGATGCTGGCGAGGATGTGGAGAAAGAGGAACACTCCTCCATTGTTGGTGGGATTGCAGACTGGTAAAACCATTCTGGAAATCAGTCTGGAGGTTCCTCAGAAAATTGGACATTGAACTGCCTGATGATCCAGCTATACCTCTCTTGGGCATATACCCAAAAGATGCCTCAACATATAAAAGAGACACGTGCTCCACTATGTTCATCGCAGCCTTATTTATAATAGCCAGAAGCTGGAAAGAACCCAGATGCCCTTCAACAGAGGAATGGATACAGAAAATGTGGTACATCTACACAATGGAATATTACTCAGCTATCAAAAACAACGAGTTTATGAAATTCGTAGGCAAATGGTTGGAACTGGAAAATATCATCCTGAGTGAGCTAACCCAATCACAGAAAGACATACATGGTATGCACTCATTGATAAGTGGCTATTAGCCCTAATGCTTGAATTACCCTAGATCCCTAGAACAAACGAAACTCAAGACGGATGATCAAAATGTGAATGCTTCACTCCTTCTTTAAATGAGGAAAAAGAATACCCTTGGCAGGGAAGGGAGAGGCAAAGATTAAAACAGAGACTGAAGGAACACCCATTCAGAGCCTGCCCCACATGTGGCCCATACATATACAGCCACCCAATTAGACAAGATGGATGAAGCAAAGAAGTGCAGACCGACAGGAGCCGGATGTAGATCGCTCCTGAGAGACACAGCCAGAATACAGCAAATATAGAGGCGAATGCCAGCAGCAAACCACTGAACTGAGAATAGGTCCCCTATTGAAGGAATCAGAGAAAGAACTGGAAGAGCTTGAAGGGGCTCGAGACCCCAAAAGTACAACAATGCCAAGCAACCAGAGCTTCCAGGGACTAAGCCACTACCTAAAGACTATACATGGACTGACCCTGGACTCTGACCCCATAGGTAGCAATGAATATCCTAGTAAGAGCACCAGTGGAAGGGGAAGCCCTGGGTCCTGCCAAGGCTGGACCGCCAGTGAACTAGACTGTTGGGGGGAGGGCAGCAATGGGGGGGGGGTGGGGGGGGGAACACCCATAAGGAAGGGGAGGGGGGAGGGGGATGTTTGCCCAGAAACCGGGAAAGGGAATAACACTCGAAATGTATATAAGAAATACTCAAGTTAATAATATATTAATAAATTATAAAAAAAAAAAAAAAAAAAAAAAAAGAGTCTCCCCAACAGAAAATGCCCAGGTCCATAATTTTCATCTGCTATACTAAGAGGCGTTATGGCATATACTCCTCAAATCATTTCACAAAATAAAAAGAGAAGGAATATTTCCCACTTTATTTTATGAGAGACTACAGTTACAGTGATATCTAAAACACACATCAATTTCCCTTAGGGACTCATGCAAACATAATCATTAAATAATTGCAGGAATACATGAAAAATATCATTCACAAAATTAGGGTTTGTCTCAAGGTGAGTAATGGTGGTTCAATATACAGAAATCTATAAAATTTAATTGACCACATAGATTAACTGAAAGAAAAAAAAGCAAAACAAAAGTGAACAAACAAAATCAAAAAACATGATCATGGGGGTTGGGGATTTAGCTCAGCGGTAGAGCACTTGCCTAGGAAGCGCAAGGCCCTGGGTTCGGTCCCCAGCTCCGAAAAAATAAAATAAAATAAAATAAAATAAAAAATAAAAAACATGATCATTAAACTGGATCAGGACATGGACTTTAAGAAGCAATCTCTTAATGATAAAAGTTCTCCAGAGATGGTCACAGAGATTATGTGGCTAGATATAATAATGGTATTATAGAAGAATCCCATATCAAGATCAACTTAAATGGGGAGAAACTCAAAGCCCCTGTACAAAAGCAAAGGTCAGTCAAGGTTTCTCATTCTCTTAAATAGATTGAATGCAAGAGTTGAAATCTTAATTGAAACAATAAGGCAACTGGCAATAAAGAGGATAAATACAGTAAAGTTGAAAGAATTTTTATTTGCAGATAGATACTACACATGAACTAGGTGGAAAACTTTACACGTCAGTTAATACATTTAAGTTAGGTCACCAATTCTGCTCAGTCCAATGCAAACAGGTTTCTCCAAAGAAAGTCAGTTAGGATCTGCTTCAGGCCAGATGAATTCCAGGTACAAGACATCAGAAAAAAAGAAAACAACATCAATAGGATAGGTGTCAGGTATAGTGTCCAAGACCCTAGTGCTGCACTTACCCTACACACCATTTTGAAATATTACAGCTCTGTGAAATCCATAGCCACCATGCTGCCCTGCCCCAGATTCACTGTAAGTGTTCCAGTCAAACTGTAATCTAAACAGAAGTCATTGTTAAAAACACTGGTTATAGCTGTTAGCAGCCAGGTGCAGGCCATAACTGACAAGCTCCTAAACTATCTTTTGGCGTTTGAGTGAGGGCTCCAAGGAAAAACAATGTACAGAAGCCAGGGTGCGAAATGCTTCCTCCACCAAGTGGGGATGAGACTCCACCATTGACTTCCACTCCAAGGTCTCAGAGACTTCAGAAGCATGAAGTATAATGAAATCCATGGCCCTAGTCTTCAGGTGCTCTGTGCTGTGGAGGTCAGCCAGGATCAGAGTTGGTACAGCATTCTTCACAGAGAGGTTCCTGCACAAGGAATCCTCACAAATGACCTTCAAGTCCTGCAGATCATACTTATCAGCAGCTGCCAACAAACCTGTGGCCATTGAGTGGCTGTGAAGGTGTGGTGCCTTCCCTGTGTAAATGAAGGCCATCAGTTCCTTAAAGACTTGCAGGTGAATGTCGTGAATCTCAATGCGGTTTGTTAGGTGCTCCTGCATTTCATGTTCAAACATGGCTCTGAAAACTGGAGAGCGAGCTGCTAGAATGGCTTTGTGAGCTCTGAATTCCTGCCCACTTACAACAAGGGTGCAGTCTGTGAAGAGGGAATTTTCCCACAGTTCTCCTACGTCATCAGCCAACATCTGTGTTGCATCCTTGATTGCAGGTCTCATGTTATGTCCAGGCCTGCTAAAGGAGGGTCCTACTATGGACACCTTGCAACACAGGATGAGCTGGTCTTCAGGGAGAAGACAATGCCTATGGGAGAGGAGGAAATCTCGAAGGATGAACTTCCTCAATGCCCATTGTTCGTTTGGAAGAAACCTTATAACATTTGGGATCTTTGTAATATGATGTTTCTCTCCTTGGGCATTTAAGATCCAGCACTGGAACTTTGCCAAAACTGGGCTCTTTGGACAACTGTGCAAACCCAGGCAAACAGACAGGTAATCTTTGCTTTCTTCATCAACACCGTTTGGGTATATTGTCAAACACCATTGCACTTCTTCATTGGTCTCTAATGAGAACACTGGGCTTGTAATAATTTCCCAAATTCCTTCCATCCAAAATGAAAAGTTGCTAATGGTCCACTTGTAGCAGAATTTCTGAACACTGATATGTGTATAGCCGCAGATCTTGGCTTCCAAGTCCCCTGACATATCTTCTGGAGGTAGTTTGGAGATTAAAGTTGATCTGAAAGAAGTAATAGAATTTACTCTTTATTCTGCAAGATACAATTATAGATAGCCTTTTGTTTTTATTTTCAATTTTCTGCTAAATTGCCCCTTTCATATTCTTGAAAACGTCTATTTCTAAGCAGGAACTGTAGGTTTCCATACTTGTTCTACCAAACATAAAACAGACCCACTCTGACTGTTAAATCTCTCTCTCTCTCTCTCTCTCTCTCTCTCTCCCCTCATTTGATTGTGACTGTATGTCTCTGTCTTTGTTTTTTTATGTCTCTCTCAGTCTCCACTACCCCCACCCAAAACTACCATGGTTCTGTATAACTCTGTGTATCTTTATTGAATATTAGGTCAATAGTAACTAGGTTTGTCTATTCTATCCAACTTTTGAACTGTTTGGAAATGTATAAACACTACCATTTCAACTGTGTTGTACTAATCAGGGGCGTGTAATAAACATAAAGAATAAATTTCTCTACATAAATAGAAAGTGAATGTATGAGAAAAATCTGTAGGCAGAAGTCAAACTAATATAAAGTTGGCTAATGTCAATACTTGCTTATTCCACAAGATTTGAAGTCTCAGATCCTCTTCAGAATTCAACAGAATCCTGCAGAAATAGTTTTGGATGCCAGTGTAGAAATGAGCTTGCTAGTAAAGTGAGAGCAAGCAGGTAGACTCACAGCATCCTTCTTCTACGTACTTTTATAGGCCTGCAACAGAAGTGGGGCCCAGTTAATGGTGTGTCTTCTAGACTTAAGATTTGGATTAATGGTACATGTTTTCCAGACTCAAGACTCAGACTAAAGGTGTGTTTTTCTACCAAAAGAGTCTGTAGATGAACTGGATATATCTACTTCAACTTAAGCCAAAAACTGTTAAAAACCATCCTCTCCAGTTTTTTAGGTTACTTAAGTCCACAGGAAGTCTAAAAAGGAGGACATTCGGTACTCCTTCACAAGCAAAATGATGTTTCATGATTGTGGTGCATTGGGGTGTTGGGAGGGGTGGGGGTTCCTGAGCTAGAAAAGAAAATAAAGACCCTGCTATGAGTTTTGTCAGATAGTCTCCTGTCTGTTATTTGGAGCAAGGGGGTGATGAAGAACTCTGCAAGGATAAACTGGAATTTACATCCCAAATTTATTTATTTACATTTGGGATGTAAGTAAATAAAATAAATAATGAAGAAAAAGAAACCAGTACAGAGAGAAAAGTAAGACGGGAGGCAGTTTTTCCAGGAGAGTTTTTCGGAGACAGGTTAAAGAGAGAGAAATGGAGACACAGGGAAAGACAGAATGATTCAGAGAATAAGAAAGGAGCCAGAAGAATACAATAGTTGGTGAAAGTTAGTATGAGGCAAGGAAGAGCAGCTCAGGAAAAACTGAAATAATTCAGATTGAATCAGGTACAATTGAGAAGAGTTTTAAACTACCCATCCAGACCTCAGAAAAAACTAAAAAGGAGTGACTTATTCACCTATAAGTATCACAGGCTAAATTTTTTTCTAGGCCTAGAATAGGCGTAGTGTCTAGAAGCTTCCAGAGATGACAATAAATACAAATAATAGTTGTTATTTTTACTATAAAAACACTAGAAAGTCTTCAGCAGGTCTAAACCAGATGTGACAGCTGAGCTGTTCCATGAACAGGTCAAACCCTCTGCATTCAGCAATAGAGGATGAATGACTACAGGGAAAGGAAAGACCACTTGTCCCTCAAAGAACACATGCCCATTTATCTCTGTGTTTTTCTCTTTTTATGGTTTTTTTTTGCACATACACATCCATTTATGACAATTTCAAGATACAAAAAACCTATGACTTTCCTTCAGAGAGGGGTGTAGCTTCAGCACCATCTTCACTGAGGGCAGTCCGCTGAGTGACTGCCATCTTTGTTGTGGGCAGGTAAGGTTTTCCTATGCTATTGTTTCAGCACCATCTTAGCTAATGCAGACCATATGACTGGTTGTAGCTTCAGTGTCATCTTAATTAATGACAGGCCTGTGGCCATCTACCATATTTACTGTAGGCAGTTACATAAACATTGCCTCCTTACATTAGAACAGTCTTTGAATCGCTAATTTCTATCCTGATTTGGTAAATCTTCAATATTAATTTAATGATTTGCAGCAGTAAAAATTTAAAGAGCATTAATGATTGCATAACTCATATGCTTAATAGATATTCACTATCAATCTTTTCAGAAACCTGCTGAATGTAACCTTACATGTTTAAAGTTATTAGGACAGAGAATCCCGTGCATAGATGTTACAACTGCCCCACCCCCACCCACCAAGATCTCTGAGAAGAAATAGACACAGTGACAAGACTGCCTAGATTGTGGTATGATAACCACTGAGAAAGAGTGCTCCATTGCCTTGCTGCTGCCATGTATCAGCCTACACTGCTGTCAAACTGAGGATACAAGAGAGTTAAATGTCTCATATTGCCTAGGACAAGGTGAATCATTTTTTCCAAAGTTCCTACTCCACAGGAAATATCTTCTCCTCTTCTGGGCCTAATGACCCCACTGACTCTGACTGAGTTATGATGGAGACCACAGGAACCTGGGAAAACTGTCTAGGTAGTAGACTATTGACCAACCTCTGACATTTTAATTAATGATATCTACATTATAATTCATGTTTTTCAACTTTCTGAGTACAATTGTGACTAAGCTAACTACAATTAAAATACATACCTCTACTTCCTTAGCCAAGGTAATCTACCATCTTCTTACCTAAGTAGTCAATTCATTAACTATTTAAGACTACCAGATTCTTAGCAAAAACAGAAAGGCTTGCATGAGTCACAGGCTTCAGGACAATGGATACGCATATTCAGATATACTCATGCTAAACTATATGATCGATTATCCTCAAAAGTTGTATAATTTTCAAGGTCCTTTAATTTTCTTTTCAATACATACCTAAAAATGTTTCCCATTATACTAAATTTATATACATTCAGTGTCCTAGACAGAAGTAAAAGCCCTTCTTGCTTCTTTCTGTTCCCGGAAAGGTTTTGTCATCCCTAAACTTATCTTAAAGATTGCTCACTCTGTTAACAAGCTTATCTATCTCTTCTGTAAGCATATAAGCTCCAAGAAACACAATAAGACCTACATTCCAAGAATGATTTAGACTCCATCGGCATAAGTAACCTGTCAATAAATAGCCTAATTCCTACTTGTAACCTATTCCAGAGAGTGAGGTTCCTCTCCTGTTCCTGGGATAGGAATGCTCTTCATTCAAACCACCAAGACTTAAGGGTTTCAAATGTACACCTAAGAAAAATTATTTTCTCCCAAATACACTTAACTTTATTCTCTAATAAATATAATCTACTACTATTACTATTAAATCTACCTCCACCCCCCACCCACACATAAAGTTTCAAAATCTTGTCAGGTTCAGGAATTTATTCATAATCAATATTCATGACAGTTCCAGTCGTGCAAGCTACATGCTCCAACTACTCTAACAGATACAGACTATTCAAATGGACCTGCTCCTAGTACGTACAGAGAGTTCCACAGACCCTTAATAGCAAGGAAACAGTGAACTCTCTTAAGACTGGATCAATATCAACACCAAATTTTCCTTGGTTTCCTAAATACACATTGTCCCAAAGTGAGCAAGAGTTAGTGAAAGATCATGATGGCCCATTTCCTATTCCACCATAGTCTCTCTCAAATTTTTCCTTTAATTTTAAGTTAATCCATAATGAAGGAATTTTAGCATTCCTCCTAGGCATCATCGAACAGTTATCTGGCAAAAGAGAGATAGGCATGACTCACTATAAAAAAGGCTGCTTGCTCCTTCCTACTCTCTTATTCTCTTACTCCTAATCTCCCTGATACTTTAACCCCTTTCTCTATCTCTCTCCCCCTTTCCCCATTCCCCCTCTTTCTCCATATGTTCCTGGCCAGCAACTCTATCTCCATTTCTCTCTCTTTTTTTTTTTTGTTTTTTCTTTCCTTTTTTTTTTTTTTATTAACTTGAGTATTTCTTATATACATTTCGAGTGTTATTCCCTTTCCCGGTTTCCGGGCAAATATCCCCCTCCCCCCTCCCCTTCCTTATGGGTGTTCCCCTCCCAGCCCTCCCCCCATTGCCGCCCTCCCCCCCATAGTCTAGTTCACTGGGGGTTCAGTCTTAGCAGGACCCAGGGCTTCCCCTTCCACTGGTGCTCTTACTAGGATATTCATTGCTACCTATGGGGTCAGAGTCCAGGGTCAGTCCATGTATAGTCTTTAGGTAGTGGCTTAGTCCCTGGAAGCTCTGGTTGCTTGGCATTGTTGTACATATGGGGTCTCGAGCCCCTTCAAGCTCTTCCAGTTCTTTCTCTGATTCCTTCAACGGGAGACCTATTCTCAGTTCAGTAGTTTGCTGCTGGCATTCGCCTCTGTATTTGCTGTATTCTGGCTGTGTCTCTCAGGAGCGATCTACATCCGGCTCCTGTCGGCCTGCACTTCTTTGCTTCATCCATCTTGTCTAATTGGGTGGCTGTATATGTATGGGCCACATGTGGGGCAGGCTCTGAATGGGTGTTCCTTCAGTCTCTGTTTTAATCTTTGCCTCTCACTTCCCTGCCAAGGGTATTCTTTTTCCTCATTTAAAGAAGGAGTGAAGCATTCACATTTTGATCATCCGTCTTGAGTTTCGTTTGTTCTAGGGATCTCGGGTAATTCAAGCATTTGGGCTAATAGCCACTTATCAATGAGTGCATACCATGTATGTCTTTCTGTGATTGGGTTAGCTCACTCAGGATGATATTTTCCAGTTCCAACCATTTGCCTACGAATTTCATAAACTCGTTGTTTTTGATAGCTGAGTAATATTCCATTGTGTAGATGTACCACATTTTCTGTATCCATTCCTCTGTTGAAGGGCATCTGGGTTCTTTCCAGTTTCTGGCTATTATAAATAAGGCTGCGATGAACATAGTGGAGCACGTGTCTCTTTTATATGTTGAGGCATCTTTTGGGTATATGCCCAAGAGAGGTATAGCTGGATCCTCAGGCAGTTCAATGTCCAATTTTCTGAGGAACCTCCAGACTGATTTCCAGAATGGTTTTACCAGTCTGCAATCGCACCAACAATGGAGGAGTGTTCCTCTTCCTCCACATCCTCGCCAGCATCTGCTGTCACCTGAGTTTTTGATCTTAGCCATTCTCACTGGTGTGAGGTGAAATCTCAGGGTTGTTTTGATTTGCATTTCCCTTATGACTAAAGATGTTGAACATTTCTTAAGGTGTTTCTCAGCCATCCGGCATTCCTCAGCTGTGAATTCTTTGTTTAGCTCTGAACCCCATTTTTTAATAGGGTTATTTGTCTCCCTGCGGTCTAACTTCTTGAGTTCTTTGTATATTTTGGATATAAGGCCTCAATCTGTTGTAGGATTGGTAAAGATCTTTTCCCAATCTGTTGGTTGCCGTTTTGTCTTAACCACAGTGTCCTTTGCCTTACAGAAGCTTTGCAGTTTTATGAGATCCCATTTGTCGATTCTTGATCATGGAGCATAAGCCATTGGTGTTTTGTTCAGGAAATTTTTTCCAGTGCCCATGTGTTCCAGGTGCTTCCCTAGTTTTTCTTCTATTAGTTTCATTTCTCTCTCTTTTTGTCTTCCTCCCACTCTGACTCACACAGTCTCTCTATATGCATGTATGTCTTCTTTTTCAGCCTCTACTCTCTTCTCTTCCCTACCCGACTCCCCTTCCTATGCTCTAAATAACCTTGATTCTACACTGTAACTATACTAAGTGCATATATATATATATATATATATATATATATATATATATATATATTTCTATATTCATGTATCTACTGATCTATCATCTATCTATACTATCTATACTAAAAATAAACTACATCTAAACCATATAATAAACTATATTCTATACAATGGCTGGTAACCCTGGGGGAAAGGATACTTCAAGATGGGCCTGAAAGTGCAACCCTCCAACCCATACCACACCTAGTTCTAACAAACAAATCCTGGTGATCTTTTCATAAAACAAAACAGTTGTAATGTCGACCTATCAATGGGTTTCAGAAAATGTTCTACGTTCTGATTTCAAATTTGTTATGTTAGTCAGAGGCCTCTAGAGAATGTACAGAATAAGTTTATCTGTATGAATAGAAACTGGATATATATGAGAAAAATCTAAGGGTGAGGTCCAGCTACCTAACAATGGCTAAAGCCAGTACTTACGCAGTCAACAAGGTTTGAAGTATCAGGTCTTCTTCTTCAATGTATAATAGAATTCTGAAGTAGGCTCTAATGCCGGTGAGGGAATGGGCTGCTAGTAAGATGAAAGCACTCAGGCAAAGACAGAAGGCTTCCTTCTTCCAAGTGCTTATATAGGCCTCCATCAGAAGGTGTGGCCCAGTGCTGTACTCCCAAAATTTGGATTAAAGGTAGGTAAGTTTCTGACTCAGCACTCAGATTAAAGGCGTGTTTTTCTAGTGAGACACTATTTGAACCAGCTGTATCTACTTCAACTTATGAAAAAAATTAAAGGTTATGTATGCCAACTAGTTTTGGACTTAAATTAATTAAATTAATTAAATTAATTCCAGAGTTAGTCCAGATGGGAATATGAGTAGCCATGACCAGTGAACTGTGGCGAATCTTCCATAAATGAAGGGAATTTTCTGCAAAGCTACTATTTAAGCTTGTGCTGGACTTACCTTAATTCCTTCCACAAACATCATCAGAGATGGGATGTGAACTTGTCAGAAGTATGAGTGTTCACAAAATGGAGGGCAGGTGGAAGAACTCTTATATGGTGGGCATAAAGCAGAGCCCCAAACCTCTGAGGGTGGCTTTTTTCTATCATGTATATTTGTCCAATCAGATCCACAGACCTTGTGATGACTACCCCAAATTTGGTTGGGGGGGGGTCTTGTAATTCCCTCTCAAGTATTCCTCCTTAAAAATCATTTCCCAGTTTTACTTAAGGGTGTGGTTTAAGAATATCCTAAGTACTTTTTCAATTCAATCACTTTAACTGGCAGGATTCATCTCATCAGTACTTCATAGTCTACATCCTGTGCAGGTGAGTTCTCACCTCTTTAGACTTGGGACTGAACTGCTTGTTCTCTTGGTCCTGAGAAGGGAGAGAGTATTCTGTTTGCCAAGGGCTACAGCATATATTGAATAGATATCAAAGATTGAAGTTTGTGATGTTTGCATTGATGTAAAGTGACATGTAAAATTCTATCTAGGTCTCTCATCTCTCTAGTTTGTCATGTCTTAGGAAGAATCCATGGCACAGAAGACACATAAAAATATTCAGTGATTCAATCACTTCTGCAGCTCCTCGCTCTCCTGTATAACTTGCTCCAAGTTTTTTATCTCTCAATACTAGATAAATCAATCAATTAATTTTTACTTTTTATTCCTGCATTAGACTTATTGAAAAGTATGAATATCAGTGACTCTGTCCCTGGTGTTTTGGGGCCTCAATAAGAGGATCCCCAGATAGATATCTAACATTGGAGATGCTTGTAGATGATCACTGTGCAACCTCCCCTTTGCAGGAAAGATGCTCTAAATTGTTCCTTTCTTAGCTCTCAGGAGTAGGCTCCTGTAGGGTGGAAGTGTGACCCCCTGGGCTTTGCTAATGAAATCTCTGTCACAGGATAAGATAGGGGTAAAGTATTTGTAGGATGGTGAATGGGAGGAGTGATTTACTAGAAACCTGCCAGAAACGAAAGGATTTTGTACCACACAGTAGGAAGACAGGTGATAATGGTAGTAATTATCCTCATACCAAAGACTGCACCTAGTTATTATAAAAATCCAAACTGATTGTATGAGGACCAGCAGACTCTTTTAGCTTCTACCCCTGAGATCTAGTAGAAACAGTACCACCAACCAGGCAGTAAACACTAGCTGAGATGAGGCCTCCAACATATGTACATCAGGAGACCTCTGAGTCTGGGTTCAGTCAGAGAAGACAAACCTAACCCTCAAGAGACTGGAGGCCCAAGGAACGTTAGAGTTCTGGTGGAGTGTATGAGAAGGGGACATCCTTGTGGAGATTGGAGGGTGTGGTTTAATGGGGGCTGGGAGTTTGGGATGTGGAACCCTGTGTGGGAGGGTGGATCAGGACTGGAATAAAATCTGGAATGTAAAAATAAATAACTAAATAAAAATATTGAAAGGTATTTAAAAAAAAGACAAATGTACATAGAAAGCTCAAGAGAGAGATGGATAGAGCAGGAGAGAGAGAGAGAGAGAGAGAGAGAGAGAGAGAGAGAGAGAGAGAGAGAGAGAGAAAAGAGGAGAGAGAGAAATGAGATAGAGAGAGACAAAGATGCACGGAGAGATAAAGAGACACACAGTGACACTAAACAGACAACAAGTTGTGGCTGGCACATATCCATGCTCCCAGAAAGAGGAGAATCTGGTGATGTCTTTCACAGTCTCTAGAAACTGGTATGTACACTGAAGATGCCTTAACCATACTTACCTCAGAGGTTTCAGTCCAGGCAGCAGTCGAATACTTTCCTCTAAAAGACATATTTATTTGCACATATTAATTGTCATCCTTGAGGTTTTTTGCCTTGTTCTGCTGACATAGGACTAATCATGGAAGATTCTAGCCTATGTCAAATCAAACTAGGTTTAGAATGTTCTCAGCTTCTGATATTTATGGCTGAATAAGCTCACCACTTTGTAGTGCTTTCTGATCTCTGGCTGCCTGATTTCATTTGTTCTGGCTCTAAACTTCTCTCCACTGTAACTGCTTTATTTTGGCTTTTCTCAGCTGCCTGTGAATTGCTCACTTGGTCTCATACTAACTTTGGAAATCAGTCCTAATCTTCTGTCTCCACCTCACTCTCTGACTTGTTCTGTCTGTCTCTCTCTTGTAGTCTCTTCAACCTCTCTCTGTTCCATTGTCCCATTAAAACTGGCCTCTCTATCCTTTACTCTCTTCACTGACCTCTTGAATAGCTTCCATTCCTATACCTTCTTGTCAAAGTTGGGCACATCCTTTTCTGTCTAATACTTCTCTGATTTTTCACTTTCCTTTCACACTGTTGCTTCTTTCTACAAATTTATTTTACTTTCAGTGTGTGGAATTTATTGTGGATACTAACGGTTTGTCTGTATTCCAACCAGAGGGATTAAAGGTATCTCCCAAAGCTGAGCCACTTCACAACTAAAAATTTTATTTATATCAATTGAGTTTTGAGTTCTTTGTGTAGGCATTTTGGGGTTTAGGATTTACTGTTATAAATCTGGCGAATAAATTAAAAGCTGGTGAGGATTTGATTTTATGCGGATTTGATTTTGTTCAGACTGGTAGCCAGCTTTTTGGCGACTAGTCAAAGCTTTTGTTTGTTTGCTTGTTTTTTTTTTTCAGGAGGTAACACAATTATGATCAAGTATACTGAAACAGTTTCCTTTTTTGTTGAAGTGTCAGGCTCCTTGTAAGTGTTTTAGGAAAAAAATTGATCAAACAAAATTGTCCCAATCTGGAACTCAGGTTGAGCACAGTTTGGAATCCCTTGACCACTGCCCTCTCTTCCTTGCTCTGAAGGGGTTAGACCCTAGCATCTCAAAGTATAGTTTCTAGAATTACTGTGGAGCCTCCAGGATTCTTGTTTTGGAGTCTCCTGAGAAGTCTTGAACATGAATTCATATTCCATGGCATTTTCATATTTATTGATTTTTCTCTTATATATTACACCTTAGCAAGAGTTTCTCCTCCCTCACTTCCTCCATGTAGGCCCTGCAACCCCAATACATCCTCTTACACATCAACTACTTTGGTTCCTTCCAAAGGAGAGCAGGCCTCCCAAAGATGTCAACTAAGCAGGACAGGTTACATTAAGCCTGGCACATGCCATCATACTGAGGTGGGACACTGCAAACCAGTAGGATGAAAGAGGTCCCAAAAGCAGGCAAAACAGTGAGAGACACATACCTGGTGATTATAAAAAATGGTCCATGCTATATCCTGCTGCCAACCACAGTTGTCTTTTCTGTCCCCTTGTTTCCCATGGATAGCCAGACACATTTTGGTGGACACGGGGCACAAAATTCTGTCTTGAAACAAGTACTATGGTTAATTTCAAATAAAAAACATGGGTAAAGGTGCAACAGAAAGCAGCAGAAACCAAGACTACTTGGCAACATGAGAGCCCAATTCCCCCACCAAAGTAAACACTGGATATCCAAACACACCAGAAAAGCAAGTTCTAGACTTAAAATCACATTTTATCATGATGATGAAGGACTTTAAGAAGGTCATAAATAACTCCCCTAAGGAAATACAGGACAACACAGGTAAACAACTAGAAGTCCCTAAAATGGAAACAGAAATATCTCTGAAAGAACACTTGAAAAAACAACAAAACAGGACAAGGAAATGAACAAAATGATCCAGGATTTAAAAATGTAAATAGAAGCAATAAATAAAGCACAAAGGGACATAAGCATGGAGATAGAAAACCTGGGGAAGAGATCAGGAGTCATATTTGCGACCATCACCAACAGAATACAAGAGATAGAAGAGAGAAACTCAGAAGAAAAAGATAGCATAGAAAACATCGACACAACTGTCAAAGATAATCTTAAATGGAAAAAGCTCCTAGCCTGAAACATACAGAAAATCCAGGACACAATGAGAAGATCAAACCTAAGGATAATAAGTATTAAAGCGAGTGAAGACTCCCAACTTAAAGGACCAGTAAATTTCTTCAACAAAATCATAGAAGAAAACTTCGCTAACCTAAAGAAAGGGATGGCCATACACATACAAGATGCCTACAGAATTCCAAATAGATTGGACTAGAAAAGGAACTCCACCTGTCACATAATAATCAAAACACAAAACGCACAAAACAAAGAAAGAATATTAAAAGCAGTAAGGGGAAAAGGTCAAGAACATGTAAAGGCAGACCTATCAGAATTACACCAGACTTCTCACTAGAGACTATGAAAGCCAGAAGATGCAAGCAGATGTCATACAAAGCCTAAGAGAACATACATGCCAGCCCAGGCGTGGAAGTATCCATGCAAAACTATCAATTAGCATTGAGGGAGAAACCAAGACATTCCATGACAAAACCAAATTCATGCAATATCTTTCTACAAATCCAACCCTACAAAGGATAATAAATGGTGAAACCCAACAGAAAGAGGCAAGCTACGCCCTACAAAAAGCAAAAAGTAATGTTTTAGCAACAAAACCAAAATAAGAGGAGCACACAACCATAACCCCACCTCCAAACACGAAAAGAACTGAAGACAAAGATTAACAGACTGGATATGTGGAGAGGACCCAGCATTTTGCTACATACAGGAAACACACCTCAGAGACAAAGAGGACACTACCTCAGAGTAAAAGCCTGGAAAACCACTTTCTGATCCAATTGTCTGAAGAAGCAAGCTGGAGATGCCACTCTAATAGAGAATAAAATCGACTTTCAAACAAAAGTCATCGAAAAAGATAAGGAAGGGCACTTCATATTCATCAAAGGGAATTCCACCAAGATGAACTCTCAATCCTAAATATCTATGCTCCAAACACAAGGACACCTACATACATAAAGAAAAGCTTACTAAAGCTCAAAACACACATTGCACTACACAATAATAGTAGGAGATTTCAACATCCCACTCTCATCAATGGACAGATCATGGAAACATATTTAGCAGAGACATAGACTAACAGAAGTTATGAACCAAATGTACTTAACTGATGTTTATAGAACATTCCATCCTAAAACAAAAGGATATACCTTCTTCTCACCACCTCATGGTGCCTTCTCCAAAACTGACCATAAAATCATTCACAAAACAGGACGGAACAGATACAGAAAGATGGAAATAGTCACATGCATACTATCAGACCACCAGGGACTAAGAATGTTCTTCAATAACAAAAATAAGGAAAGAAGGCCCACTTATACATGGGGGTTGAACAATGCTCTACTCAATGATAACTTGGTCAAGGAAGAAATAAAGAAATTAAAGGCTCCTTAGAATTTAATGAAAATGAGGTACAACATACCCAAACTTATAGGACACAATGAAAGCTGTGCTAAGAGGAAAACTCATAGCTCTGAGTGCCTGCAGAAAGAAATAGGAGAGGGCATACATCAGCAGCTTGATTGCACACCTAAAAGCTCTAGAACAAAAAGAAGCAAATACACACAGGAGGAGTAGAAGGCAGGAAATAAACAAACTCAGTGCTGAAATCAACCAAGTAGAAATATAAGAACTATAAAAAGAATCAACAGAACCAAAAGCTGGTTCATGGAGAAAATCAACAAGATAGATAAACCCTTAGCCAGACTAACCAGAGGGAACAGAGAGAATGTCCAAATTAACAAAATCAGAAATGAAAAGGGAGACATAACAAAAGAATCAGAGGAAATTCAAAAAAACATCAGATCCTACTACAAATGCCTGTATTCAACAAAACTTGAAAATCTGAAGGAAATGGTCAATTTTGTAGACAAATACCAGGTACCAAAGTTAAATGAGGAACAGACAAACAATTTAAACAACCCCATAGCTCCTAAGGAAATCAGAGCAGCCATTAAACATCTCCCAACAAAAAATTGCCCCAGATCAGATGGATTTAGTGCAGAATTCTATCAGAACTTCATAGAAGACCTCAGTCCAATACTGTCCAATCTATTCCATAAAGATGAAATGGATGGAGCAGTACCAAATTCCTTCTATGAAACCACTATAACTCTTATACCTAACCACACAAAGACTCAACAAAGAAACAGGACTTCAGACCAATTTCCCTTAGGAATATGTACACAAATATACTCAATAAAATTATTGCAAACAGAATCCAAGACCACATCAAAACGATCCTCCATCATGGTCTTCATTCCAGGTATGCAGGGATGGTTCAATATCCAGAAAAGCATCTACATAATCCCCTATAAAAACAAACCCCAAGAAAAAAACCACACAAACATTTCATTAGATGCTGTGAAAGAATCTGACAAAATTCAACACCCCTTCATGCTAAGAGTCCCAGAAAAATAAACAGGAATTCAGGGTCCATACCTAAACTTGGTAAAACCATATACAGTAAAACAATAGCTAACATTAGCCTAACTGGAGAGAATCTTGAAGAAATCCCACTAAAATCAGAGACTAGACAAGGTTGCCCACTCTCTCCCTACTTATTCAATATGAATACTATTCCCTGGTACTGAGACGTGTACTCAGTGATTCGACTCAGACAGGATTTCACACCGGGTTTCCATAAAAGATGGAGTTCTCTTCTCCAGGCTTTATCCATACTTGGCATAGGGTGCAAGGTAATTCAATGTTGTAACATACAACCGGAATGTGTGGGTCTTAGTAAACTCTCCAAAACACGTCCCCAGGGACACTAGCTTATTCTGGATATGTTGGCATCCAGTTTAGGGCTCATCTCACTCACATAATGCACTTGGTCTTTGTGGAGCTGGAAACAGTAGGTGCCATCCAGTCTGTCCAGGAGGAGTTGTAGATTCTCTCCAATGTATTTTGCAATCTTCTCAAGCAGAACCCGGGCCTCTTTTTCACTCAAAGGCCTGTTTTTCAGTGAAAGGCCTCTTTTTCCCCTAGCTTGGCTCCCGGGATCTTCATGCCTAATGGGAGATATTCTAATTGTGGTAAGGAAGGACATTTGAAAACGAATTATAGGCAAGACATGACTAGAAACAATTTTTTTAACCTAGAAATAATAAAAAGAGAAAACTTCAGCCTTCTGGAAAATGCAAAAAGTGTGTCAAAGTCTGACACTGGCCTGATGAATGCAGATCAACCAGGGATTGGCAAGGTTACCCTTTAACATCAGAAAAGGAGTCCTCCTGTAGGCCCTGATATCAAATTTGATTTAATCATTCTGTGCCGGTAAACATGGTTTGTTGGAGGGGCCTGAGATAGCTAGAATAGAATAAAGACCCTGATTTAACTTGTTTCAGATTAGCTTCTGTCTGTGTTTTAGGAGATTGCGAACATTTCCCTGGCACTACACTCCAACACTATGGACTATGATCAAGTTCTCCTTGGTTTTTGATTTGACAGGTAGTGCATTGTGTGTGTGTGTGTAGGTTGCAGACAGAATGACTTACACTAAAAATCTGGTAGCCTCTCATACATGTTCTGGACACTGAATCAGCTGATCCGGGCTGAATTCTCCTATCTTTTCAAATAGAAGGTTTTTTTTAAACCCATCTTTGTGAAGACATAACAACCCATGTGGGGCTTCACATTTCTTGGAATATTGATTACAAACTTACGGGTTTCCGGAAATGCTAAAGGACCCTTGTACTATGCTCACTTTGCAGCAGAGCCTGGACTGGTCTTAGGAGAAACCAATGACCATGAGAGTAGAAAACCCAATAAATGAACTTTTTGAATCCCCTCTATTGGATTTACAGAAACCTATATTTTTTGTTACATTATAATTCTTGATATAGATGATTTCGACATCTAAGTAATAAAGATTGCTCTGCCTTATACTCTTCAGTGCTGGAAATAGAGACCTGAGCTCCCCCATGCACTGATACAACACATTATGAGTATCACCAGTCTCAGAAACACATTATTATTTGCTCTGTGTACTTCTTGAACCAAGTTTTCTTTAGAAAAACTGGTTAAGAATTTTGATTTTATTATTGGATATTTTATGTATTTACTTTTCGAATTTCATCTCCTTTTTGGTTACCCCCACTGCCATCCCCATCCTCCTGCTTATATAAGAATGTGCCCCCTAACACCAACATTTCTCTATTGCCTTCATGCCCTGGCATTCTTCTACACTAGGGAATCCAGCCTCCACAGGACCAAGGGCTTCTCCTCCCATTGTTGGCAGATAAGGCCATACTCTGCTACATATGCTGCCGGAGCCATTTGGTCCCTCCGTGTACTCTTTGGTTGGAGGTTTCCTCCCTAGCAGCTCTGAGTTCTCTGATTAGATGATATTGTTTTTCTACTTGTGGTGTTCCAAACCCCTTCAGCTCCTTCAGGCCTTTCTCTAACTCTACGGGGGCCCCATGATTAGCTGCAAGCATTCCCATTGTATCTGTAAAGCTCTGGAATAGCATCTTCAGGAGACATCAATATCAGGCTCCTGTCAGCAAGCACTTCTTGGCCTCTGCAATAGTACTCAGTTATGGAAATGTACCACCGTTTCTGAATCCACTCATCTGTTGAAGAACACTTGGGTGCTTTCTAGCTTCTGGCTTTTATAAGTAAGGCTGCTGGGAATATAGTGGTGCATATATCTTTGTTATATTGGGGGAAAGTACTATGTTCAATGTCCCCGCCAGTGGGGACCCAGTTATTCAGGGTCCCGAAGGAGCGCTACCCTTGCGCCTAAATGGGGGAGGCGAGAGAAGAAGGAGATCAAGCAAAAGTTCTGTTGTCAAGGTCTCATTTATTGGGATGAACGTTACAGCTTTTAAGGCTTTCAGGTAGGGGGAGTGTCCTTTGTGAAACATGAAGGAGGGGGAGATAAGGGTATAGGCAGTGATAGCTGGAGGCAAAGAAGGCAGGCGATGAGGTCAGGTGGTGGAGACACCGGCTGTAGACTGAGGAGATAACTGGTATCTGCTCGAGCTGAGGCATCCCTTGAATGTTATCTTCCTGTGCCATAAATTCATGGGAGAGGCTTTCATTCAACAATCTTAAGGCTTATGGCAGTCATCTTAGGAGTGAGTCTCTGTGGCCAAACAGCCCAGAGTCACCTAGTCACTTTGAACCATGCAGTTCAAAAAGTGGCTAGGCCCAAATCCAATATGACTCCATGCATCTCCCACATTTTTCTTTTATAAAAGACCATTAGGTGGAAGTAGTGGTCTGAGAGAGATCAGACGTGGCTCACAGAGTGCCCAGCTCGGCCATGGCGATCCACTCTTGCAGTTAGGACTGTACCCCAATGGCTAGGAATGAACTTATGCTGTAACACACCGTTCTGGGCTATACGTGTGTGTTATTGGGGGAGAAACTTGGCAGAGGAGCATTTGACCAGCCCGCACTTTTAAATGGGGTGTAGCCACCTCTGTCTTAGGATCGATCTCTCGAACCCCAGCCTTATCCGTCATAGGATCACCTTGTCGCCCGCAAGGCACCATGTCTTAGATTGGTCAAGGGTCAGAGGAAGTTGCCCGTCACTGAAGAAGCTACATCAGGCCATCTTCTCATTCCTCTCACTTGAGCCCAGGGGCAAAAGAGCAGGGGCCAGATGGCATTAATTTAGGAGATTGTGGAAGTTGAGCCTCTCCCAATATGTTGTAGGCACCTCATCTTGTTCGTTGTCTCTCTGGTTCTCCTCAGCTGTTCCGGTCTCCAAGCGATGATAATGTACTGAAACAGAATTTCTAGACAAAGCAGAATATATTTGTGATTTAATGAAGCATGTAAGTCGCTGAAAGGCCCAAGGACCAAAGGAAATCAACAAAAGTAGGCCCACAAGGGGTCCCAAAATTGAGGGCAACAGAGCAGAGAGCCATGGGGATGTAGAAAACCAGTTTTGGTACCATGACTCTTGTTGCTCTCTCTCTCTCCTTCGTTTTTCTAGGCTATCTCTCACCTTTTTTAGACTGTCTTCTACAAGTCCAGTCTTATCTACATAAACACAGCATTCCTCTTTTAAGGCTGCACAAAGTCCTCCTTGTTGTAGGAAGATTAAGTCTAGGCCTCTTCTATTTTGTAAGACTACTTCAGACAATGAGGCAACTGAGTCTTTTAAGTTAGCTAATCCATCTCTTAATTCAGCAATATCCTTATCTATGGCTTCACTAAGCTGGTTATAGTATTGATGGGAAGTAACGAGGGAAGCGATGCCAGTGCTTGCACCCGCGGCCCCTAGTCCTAGAAGAACCGCCAGAGTGATGGCAGTTACTGGTTCTCTTTTTACCTTGTGAGGCATATCCGAGCCCTTTTCCCAGGATTTAAGAAAAGTCTCTGGCTCATGTATGCTGAGTCTGGGAAATAATTGAACCAGCACACAGTAATCTTTAGTCTGTAAAAATTGAGATGTTATAACATATGTGGTTAGACCAGTGGAACATGCTAGATAAGTATACTTGGGGGCTTGTAAATATGTACTTTGATTGTCAACGATTATGGTATGATTACATATTTCTAATAATTGTTTAGGGAGGAGCATGTTCTTCCCGAGGAGGCAGCTTCCTATCCCTGAGACTTCTGTGGTAGTGAGTTCTATGGTGTTCCAAGAGAGACCACCAGTGTTATTAGTATATGTGATGTTGCCAAAAGTGGCTATACCCTCATAGAAAGGAGGGTTAGCGGAAAAACACATCCAGCATTCCTCATAAATAGAGGTATTTGTCTCCTGTTCATGATATACCAAGGCAAGAGCTGAGGCGTTAAGAACAGATAAAATCAGGCTCGTGGGGGACATAGGCCCAACAGGTATGGTGGGCTGAAAAAGGGTAGTTGGAGGACTAGAGGTGTTAAAGGGGGGCTGAGTCACCACCCTGGGTGGCAAGGAACCCTGGCTATGCAATTGAGGGTTAGGCCCAATGGAGGCCTTATGTAAGTTGAGGGTGGTTTTAAATAATCTAATTTTGAAGGTTACTCCGGGGTCTCTATTGTCAACATACATCCGGAGACCCCACTCAAACCCCCTATGCCAGTTTTCTGGGGTGATTTTTTTCCCAGCATCAGTAAAAGTTATTGTAAGAGGGTTGCACCAGCCCTTGGAAGGCTCAGTGTTCTGGCATTCCTGGGTTAGAGTACTGTTTCTGTTAGAATTGTGCTACCCCTTTTTTACTGTGATATAATCCCAAGAGGAGGTGGGTTTCCAGTATGCATCTCCTGTGGTTTCACACCCCCAGGAGGCACAATAGAATTGATCCCTGTATCCACACTTATAGTTTAGGGAGCGATCTCTGTGGAATCCGGGACAGACATAAAAGTCAGTTTCCCTAATGTTGGTGCATCGATGGACAGTGTCACAACTGACATATCTTTCATTAAAACTAGACCCATGAGGGGCTTCAATTAGGGGTAAGTATTTGTCTTCGAGGCCCCAGTAAGAATTTCCTCCTGCAGCTAGTTTATATAAATCTGGAGTTAATTGTGGCCAGGTGGGGTTAGGGCCAGTGTGGGAGGTGGTAAAGGCGGTATCTCCGGCCTCATTTATAATTACCCAGGTGTAATTCCAAATCTGATAGGGGCTTGACGTTCTGGATGTCAGCACAGTTAGAAAGAGAAGTTTCAGTAGAATCCAGTAGAGCTTCATTGTTCTGAAAAAGAAAACATGCATTTTTCTCAGGCGCCACCCTGGAATTTGTTATAAGGCTTTATCAATTTTGGAATTTGTTTGAAATTTATTGTAAAGCTTTATTAATCTTTCAGGGAGCCATCTGTCTCCCCCCTCTTTAGAATTATAAATACAGGCAGACCCTTTTCCCAAGACTGTCACAGGGTCAGGACCCTGCCACTGTCCAGTTAGGGGGTCCTTCCAAAGAATGTGAGAGTGATCCATCTTGGTTGAGGGGTGCCATAAGCGATCAGCGGCTGAACGCCCTTGATTATCCAAAGTTAAGAAATTCAAAACAAAAAGGGCATGGGATAATAAAAATTTTGCACTGCCTTTAAGAGAATAAAGTTTCTTGGGCAGTAAGCTTTAACAGTGTATTCTTAAGGGTTTGATGTGCTCGTTCCACAATTCCTTGTCCCTGAGGGTTATAAGGTATGCCTGTAATATGTTTTATTTGAAATTGGCAGCAAAATTGTTTAAATTTGTGACTAACATAGCCAGGCCCATTATCTGTTTTTAGCATTTTAGGTTGTCCCATAACAGAAAATGTGTAGAGCATATGAACAATAACATCTTTTGTGGCCTCTCCTGTGTGTGCAGAGGCACATATGAACCCACTAAAGGTATCAATGGTAACATGTACAAATTTTAGTTTTCCAAAAGATGGGACATGGGTGACATCCATTTGCCATATTTCTCCCGGAATAAGGCCCCTGGGATTAACCCCAATGTGTGGCTCAGGAAGTAGGCTCAGGCAGTTTTTACACTTTTTGACAATCTGTCTGGCTTGTTCTCTAGTAATTTTGTACTTAAGCTGCAATGTTTGAGCATTAAGGTGATGGAGTGAATGTGCCATCTGTGCTTCTTGTAAGGAATCACTAAGAGAAGCAATCATTGTCAGCCTAGTGGCTTTGTCAGATAAATCATTACCTTTGGATAAAGGACCGGGCAGATTCAAGTGAGCTCTGATATGGCCCACAAAGAATGGGTTTGGCCGGGCCCTTATGTGTTTTTGTATTTCTGAAAATAGTTTAAAGGTAGGTGTTGAGGGTTGTATAGTAGAGACAGTCTCCAAGACTCGGAGAGCTCTGACTACATAATGGCTATCAGAAAAAAGGTTAAATGATTGATTTATTAATTTAAATATTTCTAAACCACTATAAAGTTCTACTAATTGGGCAGAAGCATATGGGGTATTGACAAAAAAGGCTTGATCTTTAACCACAAAGGAGGCCTTTCCATTCTTAGATCCATCTATGAAAACAGTTAAGGCATTTGGTATAGGTTTCAGATGTGTAACCTTTGGGAAGACAAAGGGGGTAATATGGAGGAACTGTAATAATTTATCTCCTGGTAAATGAGTATCAAATGTTCCCTGATAAATAGACAGCAGGACTGTCCAGTCATCATGTCTGTGCTGCAGCCAAGCAAGCTGCTCCTGTGAATATGGAGAAGTAATAATATCGGGATCGCGGCCAAAATGGCGAGTAGCCAGCTTAAGCCCCAAGAAAATGGTCTGGCAAATCAAGGAGGGATAAGTAGGAAGTATTTTAGGGGGGGTTGCGGGCAGGTGGATCCACATTAGTGGATGATTATCTTGCCATAGAAGGCCTGTGGGTGTAAACCTTGTAGCAAAAAGGATCAGATACAGTGTCTTGGAGGGGCTGAAATAACCTATGAATTGTTGGCTGATAGCCTGTTCAACCTTTAGTAGGGACTTTTCAGCCTCAGGAGTCAGAACCCTAATGGAATTAGGATCAGGGCTACCCTTCAGAATTGCAAATAGAGGTTTTAAATCACCGGTGGTTAGCTTAAGGTAAGGTCTAAGCCAATTAATATCACCCAAAAGTTTTTGAAAATCATTTAAGGTATGTAGCTGCGATCTTCTAATTGTTAGCTTTTGGGAATAAATGGATGTAGGTTCTAATTGGAATCCAAGGAGCAAAAAGGGATATTGCGTCTGAATTTTTTCAGGGGCAATGGTGAAACCCCTTTTTTGTAAGGCCAAAACAATAATTTGGGCTAGTTTTTGAGTTTCCTGTAAACAAGCAGAGGAAACCAAGATATCATCTATGTAATGAATGATGTAAGTGGAGGGGAAACGCAGCCTTATTGGATCTATAGTTTGGGCCACATACCTTTGACACAGGGTGGGGCTATTAGCCATCCCCTGTGGTAACACGCGCCACTGAAAGCGGGGATTAGGGCCCACATGGTTAATGACAGGGATAGGAAAGGCAAAGCGGGTACAATCCTCCGGATGAAGGGGAATAGAAAAGAAACAATCTTTTATATCAATGACTATTTTATAAAAGTCTCTAGGAATAGCTATTGGAGAAGGCAAGCCAGGTTGTAGGGCCCCCATAGGGACCATAGTTTTATTAACTGCTCTAAGGTCTTGTAACAATCTCCAAGAACCATTTTTCTTTTTTATGACAAAAATAGGGGTGTTCCAAGGCGAAGTGGACTGTTCAAGGTGCCCTTGTAATAATTGTTCCTTCACCAACTGTAGGGCAGCTTGAACCTTTTCTTGAGGCATGGACCACTGATCGATCCAGAATGGATCATTTGACTTCCAAGATATTTTATCAGCCTGGAGTGCAGGAGGAACAGCAGTCTCTATGAAAAAAGGTCTGCTCCTAAACCTCCTCTATCTGTTTTGGGCGTGGGAGTCAAGGGTTCTGTGATTCCCTGTTCATTTCTACCTAATCCTTTTCCAGGGAGGAATCCTGTCCTTAACATTTGGTTAGTAATGACCTCATTGGGACTACACATCATCACCCCCATCTGGGAAAGAATATCCCTTCCCCAGAGGTTAACAGGGAGTCCAGAAACTACAAATGGCCTAACTGTGCCTGTATTATTCTCTTTATCTTTCCAGGTCAGGAGCTTTGAACTTTGGAGTGTATCCTGTGTTTGACCTATCCCTTTTAAATGTGTGGCAGTAGCCTTAAGGGGCCAGGTTGAGGGCCAGTGTCTAGAGGAGAGAGAGCACTGTTGTATCCACCCCCGTATCTAAAAGGCCCTGAAATTGTTTGCCATCAAGCCAAAGAGACATCATGGGTCTTTCATCAGTTAATTTTTGAACCCAATAAACATCTGAAGAGCCAGGGGAGGAAGAACCACGCCCCTTTACTTTATGAGGGAACTGCCCCATGAAGGGAAGCGGTAAGGCCTGTGCAATGCGTTGTCCGGCTCTAAGCATTAAGGGGCCCTGCATGGCAGTGGCTAGAAATTTAATCTCTCCAGAATAATCAGCATCTATTACAGAGGGAAGGATGACAAGTCCTGGAATAGCACTCGAGGCTCGCCCAATTATTAGGAAAAACATGCCAGGTGGCGGAGGCCCAAACTTTCCAGATTCTATGATAACAGTCCCTTCCTCAGGGGTTATAATCCTGGTGGTGGAGGAACACAGGTCCACTCCTGCACTTCCTGCTGTTGCCCGGGATAAGTTGGCGTTGCAGGAACTTGATGCTGCACTTGGGGGCCTCTGGTCACCCGTGGATAGGGGCCCCGTTGTGGGGCCCCCCGCTCGTTTCCCTGGACCGCAGGGAGGATTTGCCCATTAGCATCAGTCTTAGACCGACATTCCCTGACCCAGTGAAGGCCTCTCTTACAGCGGGGACAAACCCCTGGGGCAGTGGGCCATCCGGCAGGGTTGGGGGACTGGCTAGGTTCTGGGGTGTTGCATTCTCTAGCAAAATGAGCGGGTAGTCCACATTTGAAACATGTTTTGCCTCTAGGGTGACCAGAATCTCCAGCTCTTTGGAACACAGCCCCAATTGCCAGGCTGATAGATTTAGATACTTGGTGAGAAAAAGAGTCGACATCCTTGCAAAGTTTAATCATGCCTGAGATATCAAGGTCTTTGGTCTTGCCTCGAAGTGCGGCTCTGCACGCCGAGTTAGCATTTTCGAGAGCAAGCTGTCTAACAAGAAGCCCTTCACTTTCATTTTCACCTAGGATTCTTTCAGCTGTTTCTTGTAGTCTCCCTACAAATTGACCATAGGGCTCTTGTGCCCCCTGGATTATTTTAGTTAAGGGGGTGGTGAGCGTCCCTGTAGCAGGGACTGCTCTCCAAGCGGACAAAGCCGCCTGCGCTGTTTGTGCGAGCACACCGGGAGACAGCCCTAGCTGTTTTTCCTCCGAGGCAAATGAGCCCCTCCCACATAGCTTATCTGCCGTCCAGAAAGCAGATTTACTTAGGGGATTGTTTCTGTTTCTAGCAGCAAGGCTCTCTGCTTTATCAATAAATTCAGATTATCAAGTCAAATATTGTCCTCTAGTGAGGACAGATTGTACCACCTTGGTCCATTCACTAGGGGTGAAATACCCAGACCCCGAAAGTCCTTCTAGGATAGCCAAGGTAAAAGGGGCATTCATACCATAATTTTTAACAGCTGAATGTAATTCCTTTATGTGTTTGAGTTTAAGTTTCTTGTATACGGGACACGAGGTCCCACCCTCATCCTGATCAAGGCTTTCCTCTTCCGAATCTGACGGTCCCTCCTCATAGTCATTTTCTTCTTCACTTTCTTGTTCCTCATTATGGTCACGATTAGTACTGTCTGGCTCACGTTCATCTCTGGCCAACCTATTTAGTGTTCTAGTACTGTTTAACTCAGACTCATCCCTGGCCTGTCTGGCGCGTGCCCTAGTCATAACTGGGAAAGTTAGTTTTGGTTGGGGTTTTCTACTGGCCTTAGCTGGCCCTTTTTGGGCATACTGTCCCTTAGTCATGGTCTCTTCTAACGTAAGATCCCCCAATTCCTGCTGTAGGTGTAAGATCTGTTTAAGCCCAGTAATTTGTGCTTGAAGTGCAGTCTTAGTCTGAGTCAGTTCCTCCACTAGTGCGACCAGTAGAGGTGCAGGTGGGGCTGACGATATAGGGGGTAGATAAGGTGGGAGGCAGACAGGCCCAGACCTCCGAGTGAAGAAGATCCGAGTGTCCTGTGGCTCGGGACCATATCTCTCTTTCTTATACCTGGCAGCTTCCTCCTCTAATTCGGCCTCAGAGACAGGATCTAGACCTGACTCAGAGCATTTGTTTTTCCCAGAAAATTCTTTAAGAGAAGGATAAATGGTTTTTGAATTTTTGGATATCTTGGGATCTTCCAGAGAGCGCAAGACTTTGGATGAGGGATTTCCTTCATCCCCAGGCATATCAATAACAATGGAGGGCAAGGAGAATGCGGATCCCCATTTTCTTGTTCATTGTTACGTGAAGTGAGGCTTGTAAGAAGTCCTCTGCGACAGCTAGGAGGCGGGCACTCTTGCCTCCTTCCTCGGCATCTATTATAATGTCTCTAATGATACCCCAGTAACTGAAAAAAGCCACGGACACTGGGTCGCCGGCTTTCAAAAGCCTATTAATCTCCTGATCAACCTTATCCCAAGTATGGGGGTGAATATCGGGGCCACTTAAAATTAACCAAGGACATTTTTCATCTACTAAACAAAAGAATTTGATTAAATCCTTTTTCTTAACTCTTATTCCTCTCTCCCTGAGTAAACGCTTGATTTCTCTTATGAAACAAGCCTCCTTAGACAATACCTTCCCCATGGCGATGGGACAACACTTATTCGACCGGTCTTACCTCCCTCTCCAGCGATGCACGAGCGAGGGAGCCTGAAGAGTCCTCAATCTCTCCTCGGATCTCCTTTCTCTGTCGTCCGGTAGTTGGCCGTACTTTGGGGTCCCTGTCCAGGCGCCACTTGTCCCCGCCAGCAGGGACCCAGTTATTCAGGGTCCCGAAGGAGCGCTACCCTTGCGCCTAAATGGGGGAGGCGAGAGAAGAAGGAGACCAAGCAAAAGTTCTGTTGTCAAGGTCTCATTTATTGGGATGAACGTTACAGCTTTTAAGGCTTTCAGGTAGGGAGAGTGTCCTTTGTGAAACATGAAGGAGGGGGAGATAAGGGTATAGGCAGTGATAGCTGGAGGCAAAGAAGGCAGGCGATGAGGTCAGGTGGTGGAGACACCGGCTGTAGACTGAGGAGATAACTGGTATCTGCTCGAGCTGAGGCATCCCTTGAATGTTATCTTCCTGTGCCATAAATTCATGGGAGAGGCTTTCATTCAACAATCTTAAGGCTTATGGCAGTCATCTTAGGGGTGAGTCTCTGTGGCCAAACAGCCCAGAGTCACCTAGTCACTTTGAACCATGCAGTTCAAAAAGCGGCTAGGCCCAAATCCAATATGGCTCCGTGCAGTTCAATTTAGATGAACTGCCAGATTGATATCCGCAGTAATTATATCAGTTTGTAATCACCCAATAATGGAGAAGTAGTCCTCTTTCTTCACATCCTTGCCAGCGTCTACAGTCACCTGAGTTTTCAGTCTTAGCCATTCTGACTGTTGTGAGCTATAAACTCAAGGTTGTTTTAATTTGCATTTTCCTGATGACTAAGGATGTTGAATATTTCTTTTAAGAGCTTCCTGGCCATTAAATATTCCAAAGTTGAGAATTCTTTGTTCAGCTCTGTACCCCATTTTTAATAGGGTTATTTGATTCTCTGGAGTCTAACTTCTTGAGTTCTTTGTGTATATTGTATATTAGCCCTCAATTGCATGTGAGATCTGTAATGATCATTTCCAATCTGTTGGTTGCCATATTTTCCTATTGACAGGAAAATACCTTTACCTTACAGAAGCTTAGCAATTTTGAGAGGTGCCATTCGTCTACTTTTGATCTTAGAGCATATGCCATTGGTATTCTGTTCAGGAAAATTTCCCCTGTGCCCATGTATTTGATTCTCTTCTCCACTATCTCTTCTGTTAGTTTCAGTATATCTGGTTTTATTTGGAAGTTATTGATCCTCTAGGACTAGAGCTTTGTACCAGGCAATAAGAATGGATCAATTTTTCCTGGTTGCTGCCGCCGCGGAGAGCTCGTAGGCAGCACCCCACGAGCAAACTTGAGCCTCGGGACCACAGGTAAGACCAACTTTTCTGCTGGAAGCGACCTGCCTGGTGAACTCAAGACACACAGAGGCAAAATTTCTCTAGGACCGGACACTCCCGGTATTTAGCAGGAGTCCCAAACCGGCGGATCCCTGCCCGCAGCAGCTCTCTGCTCCCAAACCCCGTGGGAGAGAGACCTCACCGCCTAGACAGGTGGGCACTCCTGAGACTGAAGAGCGGAAGAGACCACCAACACTGCCCACGCCTGCCCACATCCCTGGCCCAAGTGGAAACTGTATACGGCCTCTGGGTTCCCTTGGATAAGGGCACAGCAGCAGCAGGTCCCCTGCATCTGAGACACCGCCGGAACCTGAAGGGACCGACCAGATAAACAGTTCTCTGCACCCAAATCCCGTGGGAGGGAGAGCTAAACCTTCAGAGAGGCAGACACGCCTGGGAAACCAAAAGAGACTGCACTCTGCACACATTACTGATTCCAGAGGAAAACACCAAACTCCATCTGGAAAGCTGGTTCACAGAAGGTCCCGGAAAGGGCGGCGCAGATCTTCCTGGTTACAGGCGCTGCAGAGACCTCATAAGCAACACCCCACGAGCAAACTTGAGCCTCGGGACCACAGGGAAGACAAACCTTCCTACTCCAAGCGACCTGCCTATTGAACTCAGGACAGAGGCCCACAGGAACAGCTGAAGACCTGTAGATAGGAAAAACTACACGCCCGAAAGCAGAACACTCTGTCCCCATAACTGACTGAAAGAAAACAAGAAAACAGGTCTACAGCACTCCTGACACACAGGCTTATAGGACAGTCTAGCCACTGTCAGAAATAGCAGAATAAAGTGACACTAGAGATAATCTGATGGCGAGAGGCAAGCGCAGGAACCCAAGCAACAGAAACCAAGACTACATGGCATCATCGGAGCCCAATTCTCCCACCAAAGCAAACACGGAATATCCAAACACACCAGAAAAGCAAGATCTAGATTTAAAATCACATTTGATCATGATGCTGGAGGACTTCAAGAAAGACGTGAAGAACTCCCTTAGAGGAAAAAAAGGAAAACATTAATAAACAAGTAGAAGCCTACAGAGAGGAATCGCAAATATCCCTGAAAGAATTCCAGGAAAACATAAATAAACAGGTAGAAGACCATAGAGAGGAGAAACAAAAATCCCTGAAAGAATTCCAGGAAAAAACAATCAAACAGTTGAAGGAATTAAAAATCGAAATAGAAGCAATCAAGAAAGAACACATGGAAACAATCCTGGATATAGAAAACCAAAAGAAGAGACAAGGAGCTGTAGATACGACCTTCAACAAAAGAATACAAGAGATGGAAGACAGAATCTCAGGAGCAGAAGATTCCATAGAAATCATTGACTCAACTGTCAAAGATCATGTAAAGCGGGAAAAGCTACTGGTCCAAAACATACAGGAAATCCAGGATTCAATGAAAAGATCAAACCTAAGGATAATAGGTATAGAAGAGAGTGAAGACTCCCAGCTCAAAGGACCAGTAAATATCTTCAACAAAATCATAGAAAAAAACTTCCCTAACCTAAAGAAAGAGATACCCATAAGCATACAAGAAGCCTACAGAACTCCAAATAGATTGGACCAGAAAAGAAACTCCTCCTGTCACATAATAGTCAAAACACCAAATGCACAAAATAAAGAAAGAATATTAAAAGCAGTAAGGGAAAAACGTCAAGTAACATATAAAGGCAGACCGATCAGAATCACACCAGACTTTTCGCCAAAGTAAGAAGATCCTGGACAGATGTCATACAGACCCTAAGAGAACACAAATGCCAGCCCAGGTTACTGTATCCTGCAAAACTCTCAAGTAACATAGATTGAGAAACCAAGATATTCCATGACAAAAACAAATTTACGCAACATCTTTCTACAAATCCAGCACTACAAAGGATAATAAATTGTAAAGCCCAACATAAGGAGGCAAACTATATCCTAGAATAAGCAAGAAACTAATCGTCTTGGCAACAAAACAAAGGGAAGAAAAGCACACAAACATAACCTCATATCCAAATATGAATATAAGAGGAAGCAATAATCACTATTCCTTAATATCTCTCAACATCAATGGCCTCAACTCCCCAATAAAAGACATAGATTAACAAACTGGATACGCAACGAGGACCCTGCATTCTGCTGCCTACAGGAAACACACCTCAGAGAAAAGACAGACACTACCTCAGAGTGAAAGGCTGGAAAACAACTTTCCAAGCAAATGCTCAGAAGAAGCAAGCTGGAGTAGCCATTCTAATATCAAATGAAATCAATTTTCAACTAAAAGTCATCAAAAAAGATAAGGAAGGCACTTCATATTCATCAAAGGAAAAATCCACCAAGATGGACTCTCAATCCTAAATATCTATGCCCCAAATACAAGGGCACCTACATACATAAAAGAAACCTTACTAAACCTCAAAACACACATTGCACCTCACACAATAATAGTAGGAGATGTCAACACCCCACTCTCATCAATGGACAGATCATGGAAACAGAAATTAAACAAAGACGTAGACAGACTAAGAGAAGTCATGAGCCAAATGGACTTAACAGATATTTATAGAACAGTCTAACTTAAAGCAAAAGGATATACCTTCTTCTCAGCTCCTCATGGTACTTTCTCCAAAATGGACCATATAATTGGTCAAAAAAAGGGCCTCAACAGGTACAGAAAGATAGAAATAAACCCATGCGTGCTATCAGACCACCACAGCCTAAAACTGGTCTTCAATAACAATAAGGGAAGAATGCCCATATATACGTGGAAATTGAACAATGCTCTACTCATGATAACCTGGTCAAGGAAGAAATAAAGAAAGAAATTAAAGACTTTTTAGAATTTAATGAAAATGAAGGTACAACATACTCAAACTTCTGGGACAAAATGAAAGCTGTGCTAAGAGGAAAACTCATAGTGCTGAGTGCCTGCAGAAAGAAACAGAAAAGAGCATATGTCAACAGCTTGACAGCACACCTAAAAGCTCTAGAACAAAAAAAAGCAAATACACCCAGGAGGAGTGGAAGACAGGAAATAATCAAACTCAGAGCTGAAATCAACCAAGTAGAAACAAAAAGGACCATAGAAAGAATCAACAGAACCAAAAGTTGGTTCTTTGAGAAAATCAACAAGATAGATAAACCCTTAGCCAGACTAACGAGAGGACACAGAGAGTGTGTCCAAATTAACAAAATCAGAAATGAAAAGGGAGAGATAACCACAGATTCAGAGGAAATTCAAAAAATCATCAGATCTTACTATAAAAGCCTATATTCAACAAAACTTGAAAATCTTCAGGAAATGGACAATTTCCTAGACAGATACCAGGTACCGAAGTTAAATCAGGAACAGATAAACCAGTTAAACAACCCCATAACTCCTAAGGAAATAGAAGCAGTCATTAAAGGTCTCCCAACCAAAAAGAGCCCAGGTCCAGACAGATTTAGTGCAGAATTCTATCAGACCTTCATAGAAGACCTCATATCAATATTATCCAAACTACTCCACAAAATTGAAACAAATGGAGCACTACAGAATTCCTTCTATAAAGCCACAATTACTCTTATACCTAAAACACACAAAGACCCAACAACGAAAGAGAACTTCAGACCAATTTCCCTTATGAATATCGACGCAAAAATACTCAATAAAATTCTGGCAAACCGAATCCAAGAGCACATCAAAACAATCATCCACCATGATCAAGTAGGCTTCATCCCAGGCATGCAGGGATGGTTTAATATACGGAAAACCATCAACGTGATCCATTATATAAACAAACTGAAAGAACAAAACCACATGATCATTTCATTGGATGCTGAGAAAGCATTTGACAAAATTCAACACCCCTTCATGATAAAAGTCCTGGAAAGAATAGGAATTCAAGGCCCATACCTAAACATAGTAAAAGCTATATACAGCAAACCAGTTGCTAACATTAAATTAAATGGATAGAAACTTGAAGCAATCCCACTAAAATCAGGGACTAGACAAGGCTGCCCACTCTCTCCCTACTTATTCAATATAGTTCTTGAAGTTCTAGCCAGAGCAATCAGACAACAAAAGGAGGTCAAGGGGATACAGATTGGTAAAGAAGAAGTCAAAATATCACTATTTGCAGATGATATAATAGTATATTTACATGATCCCAAAAGTTAAACCAGAGAACTACTAAAGCTGATAGACAACTTCAGCAAAGTGGCTGGGTATAAAATTAACTCAAATAAATTAGTAGCCTTCCTCTACACAAAAGAGAAACAAGTCGAGAAAGAAATTAGGGAAACGGCACCCTTCATAATAGACCCAAATAATATAAAGTACCTCGGTGTGACTTTAACCAAGCAAGTAAAAGATCTGTACAATAAGAACTTCAAGACGCTGAAGAAAGAAATTGAAGAAGACCTCAAAAGATGGAACGATCTCCCATACTCATGGATTGGCAGGATTAATATAGTAAAAATGGCCATTTTACCAAAAGTGATCTACAGATTCAATGCAATCCCCATCAAAATACCAATCCAATTCTTCAAAGAGTTAGAAAGAACAATTTGCAAATTCATCTGGAATAACAAAAAACCCAGGATAGCTAATATTATCCTCAACAATAAAAGGACTTCAAGAGGAATCACTATCCCTGAACTCAAGCAGTATCACAGAGCAATAGTGATAAAACTGCATGGTATTGGTACAGAGACAGACAGATAGACAGACAGATGGAACAGAACTGAAGACCCAGAAATGAACCCACACACCTATGGGCACTTGATTTTTGACAAAGGAGCCAAAACCATCAAATGGAAAAAAGATAGCATTTTCAGCAAATGGTGCTGGTTCAACTGGAGATCAACATGTAGAAGAATGCAGATCGATCCATGCTTATCACCCTGTACAAAGCTTAAGTCCAAGTGGATCAAGGACGTCCACATCAAACCAGATACACTCAAACTAATAGAAGAAAAACTAGGGAAGCATCTGGAACACATGGGCACTGGAAAAAATTTCCTGAACAAAACACCAATGGCTTATGCTCTAAGATCAACAATCAACAAATGGGATCTCATAAAACTGCAAAGTTTCTGTAAGGCAAAGGACACTGTGGTTAGGACAAAATGGCAACCAACAGTTTGGGAAAGGATCTTTACCAATCCTACAATGGATAGAGGCCTTATATCCAAAATATACAAAGAACTCAAGAAGTTAGACCACAGGGAGACAAATAACCCTATTAAAAAATGGGGTTCAGAACTAAACAAAAAATTCACAGCTGAGGAATGCCGAATGGTTGAGAAACACCTAAAGAAATGTTCAACATCTTTAGTCATAACAGAAATGCTAATCAAAATAACCCAGAGATTTCACCTCACACCAGTGAGACTGGCTAAGATCAAAAACTCAGGTGACAGCAGATGCTGGAGAGGATGTGGAGAAAGAGGAATACTCCTCCATTGTTGGTGGAATTGCAGACTGGTACAACCATTCTGGAAATCAGTCTGGAGGTTCCTCAGAAAATTAGACATTGAACTGCCTGAGGATCCAGCTATACCTCTCTTGGGCATATACCCAAAAGATGCCCCAACATATAAAAAAAACACGTGCTCCACTCTGTTCATAGCAGCCTTATTTATAATAGCCAGAAGCTGGAAAGAACCCAGATGCCCTTCAACAGAGGAATGGATACAGAAAATGTTGTACATCTACATAATGGAATATTACTCAGCTATCAAAAACAATGACTTTATGAAATTCGGAGGCAAATGTTTGGAACTTGAAAATATCATCCTGAGTGAGGTAACCCAATCAAAGAAAAACACACATGGTATGCACTCATTGATAAGTGGCTACTAGCCCAAATGCTTGAATTACCCTAGATGCCTAGAACAAATGAAACTCAAGATGGATGATCAAAATGTGAATTCTTCACTCCTTCTTTAAAAGGGGAACAAGAATACCCTTGGCAGGGAAGAGAGAGGCAAAGATTAAAACAGACACAAAAGGAATACCCATTCAGAGCCTGCCCCACATGTTGCCCATACATATACAGCCATCCAATTAGACAAGATGAATGAAGCAAAGAAGTGCAGGCCGACAGGATCCGGTTGTAGATCGCTCCTGAGAGACACAGCCAGAATTCAGCAAAAACAGAGGCGAATGCCAGCAGCAAACCACTGAACTGAGAATAGGACCCCCGTTGAAGGAATCAGAGAAAGAACTGGAAGAGCTTGAAGGGACTCGAGACCCCATATGTACAACAATGCCAAGCAACCAGAGCTTCCAGGGACTAAGCCACTACCTAAAGACTATACATGGACTGACCCTGGACTCTGACCTCATAGGTAGCAATGAATATCCTAGTAAGAGCACCAGTGGAAGGGGAAGCCCTGGGTCCTGCTAAGACTGAACCCCCAGTGAACTAGATTGTTGAGGGGAGGGCGGCAATGGGGGGAGGATGGGGAGGGAACACCCATAAAGAAGGGGAGGGGGAGGGATTAGGGGGATGTTTGCCTGGAAACCGGGAAAGGGAATAAAACTCGAAATGTATATAAGAAATACGCAAGTTAATAATAAAAAAAATTAAAAAATTTTAAAAAAAGAAAGTGTGGAATATCTTTTAACTCTGGATATCTTTTAGCACTGGATAAGACTTTCTGAACAGAACATTAGTAGTTTTACCACTAAGGTCAACAATTACTAAGTAGGACCTAATAAGACTGATAACTTCTGTAAGGCAAAAGACACTGTCATTTGTACATAGCAGGAGTGTACAAAATGGGAAACGATTTGACTAATTGCACATCTGACTATGCCTAATAGTGAGGATATAATTTTTTTAAATCAAGAAACCTGATGATAGATTATTCTTTACTGGTGAAATGAGCCTATTCAAGTCAGAATAGAATATATTAAAGGCAGGTTTACTGGGGAGCTGCACTCAGGCTGGCAAGTTCACTGGCCCCAAGGCAGGAGGCCATGGAAATTGACATAGAAGAGGGGAGTAGAGAGAGAGAGAGAAAGGGCACATATTCTAAAAGAAGTCAGGAGAGAGATAGAGAGAGAGAGAGAGAGAGAGAGAGAGAGAGAGAGAGAGAGAGAGAGAGAATGAGAAATGTGTGTGTTATAAAGGAAATAGCATCTGGGGGAAGGGCAACCTAAAAACTGGGCTGGAATGTACAAGGTTGGGGACAGAGTATGCCAGGTAGGAAATGAGGGGCGCTGGAAGAACCTGGAGGCATGGTTTCTTTTGACATCTAAAACATGCATCTTAGTCCCTTCACCTAGGGTCTGAAACCAAACACTTGATATTTATACAAATCTCCAAGTAACTCAATTTAAAATGAGTATAGGTATAAATAGAGAATTCAGGAATTTTAAATGGCTGAGATTCACTTAAAGAAGTGGAAATGCAAATCAAAACTACTTTGAGTTTTTATCTTATATCTGTCAGAATGGCCAAGGTCAGTAAGATAAAGGACAAGCCATGCTGGCAAGAATGTGTACCCAGGAGAACAGTCCTCCATTGCTAGTAGGATTGCAAACTTTTACAGCCACTATGTAATTCTTATGGTGAATTCTCAGAAAGATAGGAATCAATTTACCTCAAGATCCATCACCACCACCGTTGGTCATATTCCCAAAGGATGCTTCATTCTACCTCAGGGACACATGGTCAAACATATTCATTGCTCCTCTACTCATAATAGCCAAAATATGGCAAACGAACTTAACATCCTTCAATAGCCAAGTGTATATTTTTTAACATGTGGTGTATTTACACAATGGAGTAGTACTCAGGTGTTTTTAAACAGAACTGAAAGGCTGTGCTATCATGAGTTGCAGAAGGCCCATGTGTAAAAATCCCTGAACTAACAATCTTCACTATCATGCAGGCCCAGATCCACTACTTTGAGTTAATCCATCACAACATCTACTTCATTTGTGAGCTGATGAAGTGCAAGGAAGAGCCAGTCCTGCAAAACTGGATGTCTCTACTAACTAGAGTTTGTCCTATACCTGTCTGTTGCTCCTTACTACAGAACAGCTGCAGCTTCACTTAGCATTTTTTATCCTGAAGGGAGACAGAGCACAGGGCACTGGTGCTTTGTTCAGGCAACAAGCACATACCATGAGCCTAGTGAATTCCCCACTCCCGTGAGCCTCAGGTGGGCAGAGAGGTGTACAGCACTTGCAGCTGACATAGAACCTGCCCCCCAAAATGCCTGGCTTGCCACAGGATCTCCCTGAGACTGGGCAACAGCAGAGAATCAGAGAAGAGTCTCAGCAATTGTCCAATACTTTGGATGTTTCAGAAAACTTGAACAAGACCAACCACTCATTGCAATGAATATTTGCTTATAAAGAACGTTGAGATTGGTAGAGATAGATACATACTGTGTGGCACAGTGCCCCTCTGACAAATAAATATGGGATGGAGAGGTGGCAAAGATGGAGGAACAGAGCAGTAAATACATGGTGAAGAGAGGCAGAACTGGAGATGGGATGGCAGTGACAGTTGTGAGAGTAGGCTTTCAGTGGTAGTGGTTGGGATAAGTCATTGCTGAATAGGGCCATCAGGGTTGTGTATAGCAGCTTGGAGGTTGTGCAGACTCAGTCCCCAAATGGGCTGCTTAGCTGCAGAATCACCCGGAATTTGAGCAATGACAGGATGTCCAATAAGAATCACATTTCTTTTTCTGAATTGGACCTCCTCAAACCACCATTATGCTCTCTGTGATGCCATTGGAACCTGTGCCGGTATACGTATTCTGCTGCTATAGGCCATGTCAAAGTTGGATGTTCTTGCGGATGTCCATGGTCTTAGATGTCATTGGAAGTCATCTAAATGTACAAGGACCACTTGGCTGTAGGAAATCTGGTGGATGTCTGTGGTAGTTTGAATAGGCTTGGACCATGTAAAATGGCACCATAAGGAGGTGTGGACTTGTTGTAGGAAGTGTGTCATGGGTAGGTGGCCTTTGAGGGAGCCTTTTTGGCATTGAAGTGTTGGAGATTTGTCACAACACCTAGTGCTCAAGCTCTGACCAGTCAGGAAAAGAGCCATGGTTGCCTGCAGAACTGAATCTCATCCTGACAAGGTTTGTATCAAGATATAGAATTCTCATCTCTTAAATTTGGCCTTCAATGTTTAATTTGATTTGCTCTGGTGAAAGTCATGATTAACAAAGAGTATCCCTGTATGTGGGGTTTCTTGTTTCAAAATCTCAAGCCAGGCTCAGTGTCTGTCTCTCTTCCTGATGCCTGTTCTGGATGTGGAATGCTCAGCTACATCTCCAGTACTATGTCTGCTTTCCTGCCATCCTTCTTCCTGCCTTGATACAAATGTGTTGCTGTAATAATAAATTAGTGTGTTTCTTTTACCCTGCACTAGATCCCACACAGTAGTGCCCCAAGATATCTGATAGGTATCTTCATCTCAGTCAGCAAATCTTCTCACCTGTTTTGCTCTATCTCATATCACATTGCTAATGGCTACTCTTTGAGCCCGGCAACAATCTGTCTTCTAATCTAGTTCCCAAGGCATGTTACCACCATGCCAGACAAACATATCGCAATTCCCTGGCAGCCCAGTGTCTCCAGCAACCACATAATCTCTTAAATTTAATTAAATCACCACATGACAGAACACACAACACAATAACCTCTGATCCAGTTGATAATATGTAACTGCCCACCTAGACATACAAAGCGCTGTACACAAGCATCCCTTAAGCATATTCATAAAACCTTGTGAATATACAGAGAAAAACATTATCATCCTCCTCCAGGATCTCTCGGTTGCTTCTCCCTTGGTTCCAATCTCTTCTCCCTTGGTTCCAATCTCTTCCTCCTCTCTAAAACTTTCGTCCTGCCCATCCTCTTGTCATCTCGTCCAAAGACAGGCCTCGCTTGATTTTGTACCTGCTTTTACCTACATAATGACGTCATCCTATATAAATGGACTAAATCTCTGATCCTGTAGGCAAGGGCTAATTCAGTGGTTCCATATAAGGAGCTGTGGTCATGGTGTCTCTTCACAGCAAAAGAATACTGACTGAAATGGTAATCACAAATCAGACAGTATATAAACCAGTGGCCTGGAATAAAACCAAAAAGAACTGGTCTTTAAGACAAGGTAACAATAAAATAACTCCCAATAATCCTTTGTTATCTCCTTAATCAAAAAGATATTCAGTCATCATCAGAGAAGTTTCTTCCTATATCAGATTTTGAACAAATACAGAGATCAAAAGACAGACATTATGCAGAAAGAGAGATAGAGATGGAGACAGAGACACACACACAGAGAAAACAGATCTTAAAACACACAGCTCTTACTGAGATGCTTCCATTGAATCCATGCCCTCAGAGTTCAGAAAGCCCCAAGGAAGATAACAAGAATGAGTGAGTGAGACAGAGGAGATGGAAGACATCAGGAAAACAAAACCCTTTGAATCCCCTTTAACTAACAGACTGAGGCAGCCGTCTCAGTGCCTTCAGAGATGTCTGTATATATAACTTAGCTTGTACTATAGTTCTTTTATGGGTCTTCTGAGTGTGTGAACATGTGAGCCTCTAAATCTTGTGCCTTTTCTTGGGTCTTTTATATTTTTCTGTTGGTTGATCATGTCCAATTGGATATGATGGTTTTCGTTTTATATTACTATGTTTTATTTCAAATTTTGGTTGTTATCTTGTAGAAAGCTGTCCTTTCGTAATGAGAGACAGAGAGTTAGATGATCTATATGGGAGAGGAAATGGGAAAGAATGAGAAGTATTGAGGGAACCACTACTCACTCAGATGATAGAGTATTAATATAGAATCTATTTTTAATTGCACAAGGGGCAGAAGGAGGAGATGCATGGGAGGAGAAAATACAGTAGTTGTCCAGAACTTTCAGAATGAGATAAGAAGTGTGACTAAGTAGAGCCCCTCACATTTTGTTTTAGTGTAATGTCATTACGAACATTAAATACAGCAGTAACTATGTAACAGGACACAACACAAGAAAAAGAGAGTAAAATATAGTACAGAAGCTTGATATTTGAGATACTTCACTGTTTCTCCAATTGCGATGAAAACCTTATCTTTCTCGTTTTGGTTTTCATTGTCTCAATCGTATTTTAGAAAACTGGTTCACCTCATATGTATAGTGTTGTTTCTGCGTGTGTACCTGTACACTACTTGCCAGGTGTGTTGCCTACAGAAACCAGAAGAAGGCATTAGATCCCATGAGACTGGCATCCAGATGGTTATGAGTTGGCCTTTGCTATTAGGGATGAAACCTGGGTTCTATTGAATGGCAGGCAGCCAGTTCTCCTAAATACTCAGTCATATCTTCACACCCTGCCACACTTGGTCTGATTACATACCTGGGGTTGTTCTCAGCACAAGGTCATGTGACAAGTGAATTCTTTTATTTTTTCATCTTCACTAACTTGAGCATTTCTTCTTTACATTTCGATTGTTATTCCCCTTCACGGTTTCCGGGCCAACATCCAACTAACCCCTCCCTCTCCCCTTCTATATGGGTGTTCCCCTCCTCATCCTCTTCTCATTACCACCCTCCCCCCAACAATCACGTTCACTGGGGGTTCAGTCTTGGCAGGCCCAAGGGCTGCCCCTTCCACTGGTGTATTTACTAGGCTATTCATGGCTACTTTTGAGGTTGGTGCCCAGTGTCAGTCCATCTATAGACTTTGGGTAGTGGCTTAGTCCCTGGAAGCTCTGGTTGGTTGGCATTGTTGTTCATATGGGGCCTCGAGCCCCTTCAAACTCTTCCAGACCTTTCAACAGGGGTCCCATTCTCAGTACAGTGGTTTGCTGCTGGCATTCGCCTATGTATTTGCTATATTCTGGCTGTGTCTCTCAGGAGACATCTACATCCACTTCCTGTCAGCCTGCACTTCTTTGCTTCATCCACCTTATCTAATTGGGTGGCTATATATGTACGGGCCACATGTGGAGCACGCTCTGAATGGGTGTTCCTTCTGACTCTGTTCTAAACTTTGCCTCCCTATTACCTCTCAAGGGTATTCTTGTCCCCCACCCCTTTTTTTAATTTATTTTATTTATTTATTTTTTTATTAACTTGAGTATTTCTTATTTACATTTCGAATGTTATTCCGTTTCCCGGTTTCCAGGCAAACATCCCCCTAACCCCTCCCCCTCCCCTTCTTTATGGGTGTTCCCCTCCCCACCCTCCCCTCATTGCCGCCCTCCCCCCATCAATCACGTTCACTGGGGGTTCAGTCTTAGCAGGACCAAGGGCTTCCCCTTCCACTGGTGATCTTACTAGGATATTCATTGCTATCTATGAGGTCAGAGTCCAGGGTCAGTCCTTGTATAGTCTTTAGGTAGTGGCTTAGTCCCTGGAAGCTCTGGTTGCTTGGCATTGTTGTACATATGGGGTCTCAAGTCCCTTCAAGCTCTTCCAGTTCTTTCTCTGATTCCTTCAACGGGGGTCCTGTTCTCAGTTCAGTGGTTTGGTGCTGGCATTCGCCTCTGTATTTGCTGTATTCTGGCTGTGTCTCTGAGGAGAGATCTACATCTGGCTCCTGTCGGCCTGCACTTCTTTGCTTCATCCATCTTGTCTAATTGGATGGCTGTATAGGTATGGGCCACATGTGGGGCAGGCTCTGAATGGGTGTTCCTTCTTTGTCTGCTTTAATCTTTGCCTCTCTATGCCCTGCCAAGAGTATTCTTGTTCCCCCTTTTAAAGAGGGAGTGAAGCATTCACATTTTGATCATCCGTCTTGAGTTTCGTTTGTTCTAGGGATCTAGGGTAATTCAAGCATTTGGGCTAAAAGCCACTTATCAATGAGTGCATACCATGTATGTCTTTCTGTGATTGGGTTAGCTCATTCAGGATGATATTTTCCAGTTCCAACCATTTGCCTACGAATTTCATAAACTCGTTGTTTTTGATAGCTGAGTAATATTCCATTGTGTAGATGTACCACATTTTCTGTATCCATTCCTCTGTTGAAGGGCATTTGGGTTCTTTCCAGCTTCTGGCTATTATAAATAAGGCTGCTATGAACATAGTGGAGCACGTGTCTTTTTTTTTTTTGAAAGAAAAGAATTATTTTTATTTTATTTTATATGTGTCGGTATTTGCTTACGTATATGTCAGTGTACTGTATGTATGCCTATGTATGCCTATGTATGCCTATGTATGCCTTATCGTCACAGAGGCCAAAAACGGGTATTGGATCCCTTGGAACTGGAGTTACAGATGGTTGATACCGGCCATGTAGGTGTTGGGAAACAAACCTGGGACCTCGGGAAGAGCAGCCAGTGAGCTGAGCCATCTCTCTGGCCCTTTCCTTTCCCTTTAAAAATACATTTTAACTTTGTTACACAATAAATTTACATATTTTAGGATACAGAATAACACACACACATATTCATACAGGGCAGGTGTTTGTGATTTCCTTGGGTTAGGATATTCAACACTGTCTGTACGTGTATTCCTAGGTGTTTGTTCTGTTTATAAAAGACACACAATGGAAAGTTTCAATACATAGTGTCAAACATCAGGGGCAAACTTTAAAGCTTTATTCATAAAACTATATCTAGGCTTAGTTTTGGTGCTTTTTAGTCCAACTCAGAGATGTACCTGACTCTGCCTCCAAAGCGCTGGGGTTAAAGGTGGGCTCCACTGCCCTGCTCTAGACTACATCTAGACTAGTACTCAAGATCTAACATGGATGGGTGTGACTTTCCTGTCGTCTAGAGCAGAATGAAAGGAAAGACGAGGGCCCAGAAGTTGAGGCAGACATCAAGGTTAGGGAGAGTAGAGGAGACCTTGGATAAAGCCACACCAAGAGAGAAAGTCACAGGCCACACCCATGCACCAGAAGCCTGCAAGCCCAAGTCTGAGCAAGTTCCCTGATGTGTCTCTGGTGGTTTCACCTGAGTGAATGTAGCTCAGGTGTTAGAACCCGGAGAGGAGATGGGGGGTGGGGCTGAGTACACTGTAGACAGAGCTTTGCCTTGAGAATCAGAAAGATTTGCTTCACAAACCAAAGCAGGCATCTGACTTCGTGCAAACTACTTTGTCTGCAGTTGTATTGTTAACCATTTACACACCATGATTCTTAAATTTGTTAGACAACATGTGTGAAGTTTAGGGTCTATAGTAGCTACTCAGAAAACAAAACCCCACACGTTTGTTCTGTATTTAAACCAACTTAGACTTAAAACTTTAAAAAGAAATTAATGTTATAGTAATTGGGGGGAAACATCAGTTGCTTGGAAGGTAATGGTAAAAATTTGGATGTAATAATATATTGGTAAAATAAACGCAGATTTTTTTAAAGTTTTAAGAAGAAATTACGAGCTAACCAAAAGTAATTGAGAAAAACAACCAATACAAAACTTTCTTTTTGCATTGATCAGGAGAATTGACTAGAATGACATTTTTTATTCTGTAATAACATTGTATGCGGTCGAAAGGCTACTTCAGGCCACCTGTGAGCGGCATTTAGTTTGTGCCTTGTGAATCCTCAGGGCTTCACATTAGGAAACCATGTTGTTATTCAGTCTCTTCTGCCTTACAGATGAGGAAACAGAGGTGCAGACCCTGCTGCTCCCACATTACAACAAATCTGGGTGTGCAGCTGGCTTTCCGTCTTCCTTCACAACGCCTCCTTGGAATTCTGGGATAGTGTTGAAGCAGCTTGTCTCTCCTACCATGCCTCTGACCAGCTAGCCGAAGTTAGCTGCTACCGATGCTGGTTCTAGACTCTGGACACTCTCTTCACCTTCCTGGTATTCCCAAGCAGTGATTCTGTCAAAGAAACAGGAAGCAACCAGAGCAATAAGAGTATGGAACTGTGTTAGTCAGCTTTGCGGTACTATGACAGAATGCCTGAGATGACAAAATTTTGAGGGGGAAAGGTTTATTTCATTTACACTTTAAGAAGTTTCAGTTCATGCTTATTTGACCCCATTGCCTTTGGGCCTGTGGTAAGGCAATACAGCTCAGTGGAAGCTGTGCCGGAAGAAGCTGCTCGAGACATACAGAGAGACCAGGGTCCCACTGTCCCCTTCAAGGGGACACTCTCAATGCTTAACATTATTCCTGTAAGCCCCACCTCTTAAGTTTCTGCCACCTCCCAGAAGCATCATGAACCAAGACCAAGTCTCTAGCATGTGGACCTTGGGAAGTATGTCATAGTCAAACTGTACCAGTAACCAAATCTCACAAAAGCAGCCTGGAGTCTTCTTATAGATGACTTCCTATCTGTCCTTCTCCCCTCAGACAATGTCCAGGAGAAAAGAGTCATCATGACTCACATGGGAAAAGGCAGGGCAGTCCTGAGGGACACACAGACTTCAGAGTTAGTCAGATTTGCGTGGAATTGTGATTCTTTGCTTTCCTATGTGTGTGGCTATGAACAAGCCCTGTCTCCATTCTGTGTGTTTTCCCATGTGTAAAATGAGACCAGCATTCGTTTGCATTAGTTGTATAGGATTGTGGTGTGCAGAAGATTTAAAAGTATATAATATTATCATAGTCTGCTTTCTATTGTTATGATAAAACGTTCTGACCAAAAGCAACTTGGGAGGAAAGTTTGGTTTGGTTTATACATCCCAGTCATAGCCCATCTCTGATGGAAGCCAGGGTTGGAATTCAAGGCAGGAACCTGAAGCAGAGGCCACAGAAGGGTGCTGTTCTCTTGCTTCTCTCCGTGGCTTGCTCAGTCTGTTTTCTTTTCTTTTTTTTTATTAACTTGAGTATTTCTTATATACATTTCGAGTGTCATTCCCTTTGCCGGTTTCCAGGCAAACATCCCCCTCCCCCCTCCCCTTCCTTATGGGTGTTCCCCTCCCCACCCTCCCCCCATTGCCGCCCTCCCCCCAACAATCTAGTTCACTGGGGGTTCAGTCTTAGCAGGACCCAGGGCTTCCCCTTCCACTGGTGCTCTTACTAGGATATTCATTGCTATCTATGAGGTCAGAGTCCAGGGTCAGTCCATGTATAGTCTTTAGGTAGTGGCTTAGTCCCTGGAAGGTCTGGTTGCTTGGCATTGTTGTACATATGGGGTCTCAAGCCCCTTCAAGCTCTTCCAGTTCTTTCTCTGATTCCTTCAACGGGGGTCCTACTATCAGTTCAGTGGTATGTTGCTGGCATTCGCCTCTGTATTTCCTGTATTCTGGCTTTGTCTCTCAGGAGCGATCTACATCCGGCTCCTGTCGTCCTGTACTTCTTTGCTTCATCCATCTTTTCTAATTGGATGGCTGTATATGTATGGGCCACATGTGGGGCAGGCTCTGCATGGGTGTTCCTTCTGTGCCTGTTTTAATCTTTGCCTCTCTCTTCCCTGCCAAGGGGATTCTTGTTCCCCTTTTAAAGAAGGAGTGAAGCATTCACATTTTGATCAACTGTCTAGAGTTTCATTTGTTCTAGGCACCTAGGGTAATTCAAGCATTTGGGCTACTAGCCACTCATCAATGAGTGCATACCATGTGTGTTTTTCTGTGATTGGGTTACCTCACTCAGGATGATATTTTCAAGTCCCATCCATTTGCCTATGAATTTCATAAAGGCATTGTTTTTGATAGCTGAGTAATATTCCATTGTGTAGATGTACCACATTTTCTGTATCCATTCCTCTGTTGAAGGGCATCTGGGTTCTTTCCATTTTCTGGCTATTATAAATAAGGCTGCTATGAACAGAGTGGAACACCTGTCTTTTTTATATGTTGGGGCATCTTGTGGGTATACTTCCAAGAGAGATTTAGCTGGATCCTCAGGTAATTCAATGTCCAATTTTCTGAGGAACCTCCAGATTGATTTCCAGAATAGTTTACCAGTCTGCAATCCCACCAACAATGGAGGAGTGTTCCTCTTTCTCCGTACCCTCACCAGCATCTGCTGTCACCTGAGTTTTTGATCTTAGACATTCTGACTGGTGTCAGGTGAAATCTCTGGGTTGTTTTGATTTGCATTTCTGTTATGACTAAAGATGTTGAACATTTCTTTAGGTGTTTCTCAGCCATTCGGCATTCCTTAGCTGTGAATTCTTTGTTTAGTTCTGAACCCCATTTTTTAATAGGGTTATTTGTCTCCCTGCAGTATAACTTCTTGAGTTCTTTGTATATTTTGGATATAAGGCCTCTATCCATTGTAGGATTGGTAAAGATCCTTTCCCAATCTGTTGGTTGCCGTTTTGTCCTAACCACAGTGTCCTTTGCCTAACAGAAGCTTTGCAGTTTTATGAGATCTTAGAGCATAAGCCATTGGTGTTTTGTACAGGAAATTTTTTCCAGTGCCCATGTGTTCGAGATGCTGCCCTAGTTTTTCTTCTATTAGTTTGAGTGTATCTGGTTTGATGTGGATGTCCTTGATCCACTTGGACTTAAGCTTTGTACAGGGTGATAAGCATGGATTGATTTGCATTCTTCTACATGTTGACCTCCACCTGAACCAGCACCATTTGCTGAAAATGCTATCTTTTTTCCATTGAATGGTTTTGGCTCCTTTGTCAAAAATCAGGTGCCCATAGGTGTGTAGGTTCATTTCCGGGTCTTCAATTCTCTTCCATTGGTCTATCTGTCTGTCTCTGTACCAATACCTTGCAGTTTTTATCACTATAGCTCTATAATACTGCTTGAGTTCAGGGATAGTGCTTTCCCCTGAAGTCCTTTTCTTCTTGAGGATAGTTTTAGCTATCCTGGGTTTTTTGTTATTCCAGATGAATTTGCAAATTGTTCTGTCTAACTCTTTGAAGAATTGGATTGGTATTTTGATGGAGATTGCATTGAATCTGTAGATCACTTTTGGTAAAATGGCCATTTTTACTACATTAATCCTGCCAATCCATGAGCATGGGAGATCTTTCCATCTTCTGAGGTCTTCTTCAATTTCTTTCTTCAGCGTCTTGAAGTTCTTATTGTACAGATCTTTTACTTGCTTGGTTAAAGTCACACCGAGGTACTTTATATTATTTGGGTCTATTATGAAGGGTGCCGTTTCCCTAATTTCTTTCTCGGCTTGTTTCTCTTTTGTGTAGAGGAAGGCTACTGATTTATTTGAGTTAATTTTATACCCAGCCACTTTGCTGAAGTTGTTTATCAGCTTTAGTAGTTCTCTGGTGGAACTTTTGGGATCACTTAAATATACTATCATATCATCTGCAAATAGTGATATTTTGACTTCTTCTTTACCGATCTGTATCCCCTTGACCTCCTTTTGTTGTCTGATTGCTCTGGCTAGAACTTCAAGAACTATATTGAATAAGTAGGGAGAGAGTGGGCAGCCTTGTCTAGTCCCTGATTTTAGTGGGATTGCTTCAAGTTTCTCTCCATTTAGTTTAATGTTAGCAACTGGTTTGCTTGAAAAGCTCTCAGGGAGAACTTTCCCTTGGGATGGAGACCCTCCAACTCCAAAGACCAGACCGAGACACCACAGGATGCAATCAGCAAGAGGATTTGGTTTATTGTTGGGAAACACAGGCACAGGCACCTGCGGGCGCTTCAGTCACTCGGGGGACTGGCGCACCCCACGGAACCAAGGATGGGCTTTTATAGGATTTTGGGGAGCAGAAGCAAGCATACAGAAGCAGATGCATGGTTACAGGGATATAATTGGTGGATTCTAATATGGCAAGGGTTTAGCCCGGGGGCAAGTTTCCTAGCTACCTTCCTGAAACATAACGGCTGACTAGGCCCCCCAAGGGTTCAGCCCGGGGGCAAGTTTCTTAGCTACCTTCTTGGAACATAACGACTGACTCGGCCCCCCACCAGGGTGTGGGACCTCTCCCGGGGCTTTTTTTTCATTGTCAGGTGCTCAACCGAAGTCGTCCTGTTGCCAGGCCTTCAACCAAACACATCCTGCTTGGCAGCCGCTGTGTACTCAGTGTTCTAACCTTTCCCTGAACCAGTCATCTTAAGTACAGCCTTGCAAAATGGCGTTACTGCTGTTAAGCTGGGGTCTTTCATGCTGAATATGACTTTTACTATGTTTAGGTATGGGCCTTGAATTCCTATTCTTTCCAGGACTTTTATCATGAAGGGGTGTTGAATTTTGTCAAATGCTTTCTCAGAGTCTATTGAAATGATCATGTGGTTTTGTTCTTTCAGTTTGTTTATATGATGGATCACGTTGATGGTTTTCCGTATATTAAACCATCCCTGCATGCCTGGGATGCAGCCTACTTGATCATGGTGGATGATTGTTTTGATGTGCTCTTGGGTTCGGTTTGCCAGATTTTTATTGAGCATTTTTGCATCGATATTCATAAGGGAAATTGGTCTGAAGTTCTCTTTCTTTGTTGGGTCTTTTTGTGGTTTAGGTATAAGAGTAATTGTGGCTTCATAGAAGGAATTCGGTAGTGCTCCATCTGTTTCAATTTTGTGGAATAGTTTGGACAGTATTGGTATGAGGTCTTCTATGAAGGTCTGATAGAATTCTGCACTGAACCCATCTGGACCTAGGCTCTTTTTGGTTGAGGGACTTTAAATAACTGCTTCTATTTCTTTAGGAGTTATGGGGTTGTTTAGATGGTTTATTTATTCCTGATTTAACTTCGGTACCTGGTATCTGTCTAGGAAGTTGTCTATTTACTCCAGATTTTCCAGTTTTGTTGAATATAGGCTTTTGTAGTAGGATCTGATGATTTTTTAAAATTTCTTCAGATTCTGTTGTCATGTCTCCCTTTTCATTTCTGATTTTGTTAATTTGGATACACTTTCTGTGACGTCTGGTTAATCTGACTAAGGGTTTATCTATCTTGTTGATTTTCTCAAAGAACCAGCTTTTGGTTCTGTTGATTCTTTGTATGGTCCTTTTGGTTTCTACTTGGTTGATTTTAGCTTTGAGTTTGATTACTTCCTGCCTTCTACTCTTCTTTGGTTTATTTATTTCTTTTTGTTCTAGAGTTTTTAGGTGTGCTGTCAAGCTGCTGACATATGCTCTCTCCTGTTTCTTTCTGCAGGCACTCAGAGCTATGAGTTTTCCTCTTAGCACAGCTTTCATTGTGTCCCATAAGTTTGAGTATGTTGTACCTTCATTTTCATTAAATTCTAAGAAGTCTTTAATTTCTTTCTTTATTTCTTCCTTGACCGGGTTATCATTGAGTAGAGCATTGTTCAACTTCCACGTATATGTGGGCGTTCTTCCCTTATTATTATTGAAGACCAGCTTTAGGCCGTGGTTGTCTGATAGCACACATCAGATATCTTTCTGTACCTGTTGAGGGCCGTTTTTTGACCAATTATATGGTCCATTTTGGAGAAAGTACCATGAGGAGCTGAGAAGAAGGTATATCCTTTTGCTTTAAGATAGAATGTTCTATAAATATCTGTTAAGTCCATTTGGCTTATGACTTCTCTTAGTCTGTCTACGTCTCTGTTTAATTTCTGTTTCCATGATCTGTCCATTGATGAGAGTGGGGTGTTGAAATCTCCTACTATTATTGTGTGAGGTACAATGTGTGTTTAGAGCTTTAGTAAGGTTTCTTTTACGTATGTAGGTGCCCTTGTATTTGGGGCATAGATATTTAGGATTGAGAGTTCATCTTGGTGGATTTTTCCTTTGATGAATATGAAGTGTCCTTCCTTATCTTTTTTAATGAATCTTAGTTGAAAATTGATTTTATTTGATATTAGAATGGCTACTCCAGGTTGCGTCTTTCGACCATTTGCTTGGAAAGTTGATTTCCAGCCTTTCACTCTGAGGTAGTGTCTGTCTTTGTCTCTGAGGTGTGTTTCCTGTAGGCAGCAGAATACAGGATCCTCATTGCGTATCCAGTTTGTTAATCTATGTCTTTTTATTGGGGAGGTGAGACCATTGATGTACAGAGATATTAAGGAATAGTGATTATTGCTTCCTGTTATATTCATATTTGGATGTGAGGTTATGTTTGTATGCTTTTCTTCTCTTTGTTTTGTTGCCAAGACGATTAGTTTCTTGCTTTTTCTAGGGTGTAGCTTGCCTCCTTATGTTGGGCTTTACCCTTTATTATCCTTTGTAGTGCTGAATTTGTAGAAAGATATTGTGTAAATTTGTTTTTGTCATGGAATATCTCGGTTTCTCCATCTATGTTAATTGAGAGTTTTGCTGGATACAGTAACCTGGGCTGGCATTTGTGTTCTCTTAGTTTCTGTATGACATCTGTCCAGGATGTTCTGGCTTTCATAGTCTCTGGCGAAAAGTCTGGTGTGATTCTGATAGGTCTGCCTTTATATGTTACTTGACATTTTTCCCTTACTGCTTTTAATATTCTTTCTTTATTTTGTGCATTTGGTGTTTTTACTATTATGTGTCCGGAGGTGTTTCTTTTCTGGTCCAATCTATTTGGAGTTCTGTAGGCTTCTTGTATGCTTATGGGTATCTCTTTTTTCAGGTTCAGGAAGTTTTCTTCTATGATTTTGTTGAAGATATTTACTGGTCCTTTGAGCTAGGAGTCTTCACTCTCTTCTATACCTATTATCCTTAGGTTTGATCTTCTCATTGAGTCCTGGATTTCCTGTATGTTTTGGACCAGTAGCTTTTTCCGCTTTACATTATCTTTGACAGTTGTGTCGATGATTTCTATGGAATCGTCTGCTCCTGAGATTCTCCCTCCTTTTCTTGTATTCTGCTGGTGATGCTTGTATCTACGGCTCCTTGTCTCTTCCTTTGGTTTTCTATATCCAGGGTTGTTTCCATGTGTTCTTTCTTGATTGCTTCTATTTCCATTTTTAATTCCATCAACTGTTTGATTGTTTTTTCCTGGAATTCTTTCAGGGATTTTTGTGATTCCTCTCTGTAGGCTTCTACTTGTTTATTTATGTTTTCCTATGTTTCTCTAAGGGAGTTCTTCACATCTTTCTTGAAGTCCTCCAGCATCATGATCAAATGTGATTTTGAAACTACATCTTGCTTTTCTGGTGTGTTTGGATATTCCGTGTTTGCTTTGGTGGGAGAATTGGGCTCCGATGATGCCATGTAGTCTTGGTTTCTGTTGCTTGGGTTCCTGTGCTTGCCTCTCGCCATCAGATTACCTCTAGTGTCACTTTGTTCTGCTATTTCTGACAGTGGCTAGACTGTCCTATAAGCCCGTGTGTCAGGAGTGCTGTAGACCTGTTTTCCTGTTTTCTTTCAGCCAGTTATGGGAAAAGAGTGTTCTGCTTTCGGGTGTGTAGTTTTTCCTATCTACAGGTCTTCAGCTGTTCCTGTTGGCCTGTGTTTTGAGTTCACCAGGCAGGTCTCTTGCAGCAGAAAAGTTGGTCTTACTCGGGTCCCGAGGCTCAAGTTTGCTCGTGGGGTTTTGCTTATGAGTTTTCCGCAGCGGCAGCAACCACGAAGATCTGTGCCGCCCTTTCCGGGCGCCCCCATGCACCAGGGTCCTAGATGGCCTTAGGTGTTTTCCTCTGGAGTCACATGTGGGCCTAGTGTAGACTCTTCTGGTTTCCCAGGCGTGTCTGCCTCTCTGAAGGTTTAGCTCTCCCTCCCACGGGATTGGGGTGCAGAGAACTGTTTATCCTGTCGGTCCCTTCAGGTTCCCCTTGTTCCCCTTTTAAAGAAGGAGTGAAACATTCGCATTTTGGTCATCCTTCTTGAGTTTCATGTGTTCTGTGTATCTAGGGTAATTCAAGCATTTGGGCTAATAGCCACTCATCAATGAGTGCATACCATGTATGTTATTCTGTGTTTGGGTTACCCCACTCAGGATGATATTTTCCATTTCCAACCATTTGCCTACGAATTTCATAAAATCATTGTTTTTCATAGCTGAGTAATAGTCCATTCAGTAGATGTACCACATATTCTGTATCCATTCCTCTGTTGAAGGAAATCTTGGTTCTTTCCAGCTTTTGGCTATTGTAAATAAGGCTGCTATGAACAGAGTGGAGCACGTGTCTTTGTTATATTTTGGGGCATCTCTTGGGTATATGCCCAAGAGAAGAATAGCTGGGTCCTCAGGAAGTGGAATGTCCAATTTTCTGAGGAACCTCCAGACTGATTTCCAGAAAGGTTGTAGCAGTCTGCAATCCCACCAACAATGGAGCAGTGTTCCTCTTTCTCCATATCCTCTCCAGCATTTGCTGTCACCTGAGTTTTTGATCTTAGCCATTCTCACTGGTGTGAGGTGAAATCTTACGGTTGTTTTGATTTGCATTTCCCTTATGACTAAAGATGTTGAACATTTCTTTAGGTTTTTCTCAGTCATTTGGCATTCCTCAGCTCTGAAATCTTTGTTTTCATCTGAACCCCATTTTTAATAGGGTTATTTGATTGCCTGCGGTCTAACTTCTTGAGTTCTTTTTATATTTTGGTTATAAGCCCTCTATCAGTTGTAGAATTGCTCGAGCTTACCTCTCATATCTTCGCCTATTGTGGTCTAGGGGAGCATGATTCTGGGCCAATGCACCAAAATGGTGTAAGACCCTATACTGGCCTTACCCCAGTAGTGCCGCCCACAGAGCACAGATTGACTAAGTGACCAGTGCAATAGCCTAAGGGTATAAGGTTTTAATCCACATATGTGGGGTTGCTCATCCACATAGGGAGAGGCAACCCAAACCCAAAAAGCACACAACTTTTATTCATTACAGAGGGCAGACTTCAGCAACAGTGTTAGCTGGCTTATTCTCATTGGTGGTACACAAGACAAAGGATCTTGTCAGGTATTGTCTGTCCTGCTCAAGGGGCAGTCCTTGCCTCAGTTAGATATTTTCCTCATCCAGTGCTACAACTGGCCTTGGTGAATCACTGGGAAAGGGCTAAGTTGGCATGTCCCTTGGGGGGGGAGGTGAACTGGGTGGTCGGGCAGGGGTCAGGATGACATCCTGTGGTCGTTCTCTGAATTTACCACAGGGAGGGGTAAGGAGTCTTTCTGAGAACATTTTTTTGTCCTAATTAGCTTGGCCTTGGACTGTAAGGCCTGGTTATTCTTGACTCAATACCTTGATCACCAAAACTACATCATAGCACTTGGCATTCTGACATCAGATGTATCTCTCAGAAAGGTCACAAGTTTGTCATAGGCATCCTGACCACCAGATATATTTCTCAAAACCTTGTTTTTACAGCTTTGTTTCTCATATCTCTGAAACTATGAAACTTTATTTCATCAGCATCAATTCTCTTCATCTCCTCTTAAATATAAACCCAGAGACACATGGCTAAAGCTGCTGAGTTCTGCTTGCAGGAACTGGAACATGGACCCCTTACTCTATTATACTATCACTAGCTTCCACTTTTCTAACTCCTTCACTGTCTAAACATGGCTGTCCTGGATATTGCTCTGTAGATGACCGTGAATTTAGACATCTACATGCCACTCTCCTGGGATTAAAAGTGTGTACCACCACACTTGTATTTAAGCTTGGCCTCACCTAGAACTTGCTCTGCTCTACTCTGGCCTTGAAATCAGAGCTCTGCTTGTCCTTGCCTACCAGGATTAAAGGTTTGTAGTAGGTTGCCTGGAGCTAACTTAGTTGGGTGGGATCTTTCTCCAAGGTCATTACTTCCTTAATTAAACTTAATATCCTTGAACACAGGATTCAACTCCATTTTACTTCCTGGTATCCCTTTAATACTTGAATCACATAATTTGTTTCCTCCTTTTTCAACTTCCTTTTCTCATTAAAATTCTCTTCATAACAGTGAATTTTAGTAACCATACAAGAGAAGTTACACTAGGCTGTTTTGAGTCTTTCTTTTTCAAGGAAATTAATCTAAATCTCTTCACCTTAACCTCAGGCAGACACTTCAGACAAGGGCAAAAAGTGGCCACATTCTTCACTAAAATACTACACAAGCAGCCTTTATAGCAGATACAGAAATTCTCCTCTAAAACCTCTTGGGACAAATGCTTGAATTACCCTAGATGCCTACAACAACTGAAACTCAAGACGGATGATCAAAATGTGAATGCTTCACTCCTTCTTTAAAAGGGGAACAAGAATACCCTTGGCAGGGAAGAGAGAGGCAAAGATTAAAACAGAGACTGAAGGAACACCCATTCAGAGCCTGCCCCACCTGTGGCCCATACATACACAGCCACCCAATTAGACAAGATGGATGAAGCAAAGAAGTGCAGACCGACAGGAGCCGGATGTAGATCGCTCCTGAGAGACACAGCCAGAATACAGGAAATACAGAGGCAAATGCCAGCAGCAAACCACTGAACTGAGAATAGGACCCCCGTTGAAGGAATCAGAGAAAGAACTGGAAGAGCTTGAAGGGGCTCGAGACCCCATATGTACAGCAACCAGAGCTCCCAGGGACTAAGCCACTACCTAAAGACTATACATGGACTGACCCTGGACTCTGACCTCATAGATAGCAATGAATATCCTAGTAAGAGCACCAGTGGAAGGGGAAGCCCTGTGTCCTGCTAAGACTGAACCCCCAGTGAACTAGACTGCTGGGGGGAGGGCGGCAATGGGGGGAGGGTGCGGAGGGGAACACCCATAAGGAAGGGGAGGGGGGAGGGGGATGTTTGCCCGGAAACCGGGAAAGGGAATAACACTCGAAATGTATATAAGAAATATTCAAGTTAATAAAAAAAGAAAAAAGAAAAAAAAACCTCTTGGGCCAGGCCTGTACAATTCAAATTACTCTCAGTAACAAAATCTTCCCCATTTCTACTAAGATGGTCCATTAAGCCCCATTTAAAACATTATATGGCTTCCTAAATCCAAAGTCTCCACATCTATATTCCCCCTAACAAAAGCTTGGTCAGGCCTATCACAATACCCAGCTCCTGGTACCAACCTCTGTCCTAGTTAGGGTCATATTGCTGTAAACAGACACCATGACCAATGTAAGCTTTATAAATGACAACAATTATTTGGAGCTGGCTAACAGTTTCCAAGGTTCAGTCCATTATCATCAATGAGGGAGCATGTCATCATCACAATATCCAGGCAGGCATGGTGCAGGAGGAGCTGAGTTCTACATCTTTAACCAAAGGAAGCCAGGAACACACTCAGCATCCTCAGGTAACTAGTAGGAGGTCATCCAAGCCCAACCCCACGATGACACACTTCCTCCAACAAGGCCATGCCTTCTAATAGTGAGAGTCCCTGGGCCAAGCATATGCAAATCATCACAAATGGAAATATTTTATCCAGCACTTTCATATCCTCTGGGTCAAAATGGAACTGTGCTCCTTTTTGGTGAAGAAATGTTTTCAATCTGGGAGTATGGGCATTCAGAAATAACCATGAATGAATCCGATTTATTACAAAATCAATCTTTCTTTGGCTAGACCTGGATAGGTCGTGGTGGCTGTTGCCCCTGTACCCATATTTTTTTTTTGAAATTAGTCCCAGTGCTTGTTAAAAGACAGAATTTTGTGCGCTGTGCCCACCAAAAACTATCTGGCTTTCCCCTCCTTCTTTAAGTTTACCCAGGGCATATAATGGAGCTGACCCACAAGGCTCTCAGTCATATCGTTCTTGTTATATAAAGTTATAGGACATTGCTTACCAGCAAAATAATCCAGGCACTGAATTTCCTGACAGATATCAGGGTCGGTTTGTTGAAAAAAAAAAAAAAAGCCAAGCTTCCCACTGACAATTTTCTCTCATTTCCGGGTCTGAGAGAATGTAAATCTTATGGGATTCAAACAATTCTTTTTAAATATTCTCTAGAGTTCTCATTATTTCACCTGGTTACCATAGGCAAATTTATGGGCCAACTTGATTGAAGCTTCCCTGAGGCTCATCCAACAGAATCTGGTAGTAGACACATATACTCTCCCTACCTTCAACAGCCTTAAAATCCCAGTTGGGTATGGTCAAAGTTAAGGCTGTATCAAGATTTGCCTGGACTTGTGTGGGCACACCATTTACCTCTGGAACCAATTTCCAAACTTTTCCAACAATTCTCTCACTTTCTTCAGTTGTGAAAAGAACCTGGAACTGGGCTGCTCTAAGTAGGAAGCTCACGTGCTGCAGCCCGAAGCTGATCCGGGCGCTCAGCGGACTGCGAAACCTAGGAGCCGGGTTCAGAGCCGATCGATCGCTGCGCAGCGCTGACCCTGTGAGAGAGAGACCCAACCGCCTGGTCAAGTGGGCACTCCTGACGCTGCAGAGCGGAAGAGACCACCAACACTGCTCACCCCTGCCCACATCCCTGGCCCAAGAGGAAACTGTATAAGGCCTCTGGGCTCCCGTGGGGGAGGGCCCAGGAGCGGCAGGACCCCTGCCTGAGACACCACCAGAACCTGAAGGAAACAGACCAGATAAACAGTTCTCTGCACCCAAATCCCGTGGGAGGGAGAGCTGAACCTTCAGAGAGGCAGACAAGCCTGGGAAACCAGAAGAGACTGCTCTCTGCACACACATCTCGGACACCAGAGGAAAAAGCCAAAGACCATCTGGAACCCTGGTGCACTGAAGCTCCCGGAAGGGGCAGCACAGGTCTTCCTGGTTGCTGCCGCTGCAGAGAGCCCGTGGGCAGCACCCCACGAGCGAACTTGAGCCCCGGGACCACAGGTAAGACCAACTTTTCTGCTGCAAGAAAGCTGCCTGGTGAACTCAAGACACAGGCCCACAGGAACAGCTGAAGACCTGTAGAGAGGAAAAACTACACGCCGGAAAGCAGAAAACTCTGTCCCCATAACTGACTGAAAGAGAGGAAAACAGGTCTACAGCACTCCTGACACACAGGCTTATAGGACAGTCTAGCCACTGTCAGAAATAGCAGAACAAAGTAACACTAGAGATAATATGATGGCGAGAGGTAAGCGCAGGAACCCAAGCAACAGAAATCAAGACTACATGGCACCATCGGAGCCCAATTCTCCCATCAAAACAAACATGGAATATCCAAACACACCAGAAAAGCAAGACCTAGTTTCAAAATCATTTTTGATCATGATGCTGGAGGACTTCAAGAAAGACGTGAAGAACTCCCTTAGAGAATAAGTAGAAGCCTACAGAGAGGAATCGCAAAAATGCCTAAAAGATTTACAAAAATCCCTGAAAGAATTCCAGGAAAACATAAATAAACAAGTAGAAGCCCATAGAGAGGAGACACAAAAATCCCTGAAAGAATTCCAGGAAAACACAATCAAACAGTTGAAAGAATTAAAAATGGAAATAGAAGCAATCAAGAAAGAACACATGGAAACAACCCTGGATATAGAAAATCAAAAGAAGAGACAAGGAGCTGTAGATACAAGCCTCACCAACAGAATACAAGAGATAGAAGAGAGAATCTCAGGAGCAGAAGATTCCATAGAAATCATTGACTCAACTGTCAAAGATAATGTAAAGCGGAAAAAGCTACTGGTCCAAAACATACAGGAAATCCAGGACTCAATGAGAAGATCAAACCTAAGGATAATAGGTATAGAAGAGAGTGAAGACTCCCAGCCCAAAGGACCAGTAAATATCTTCAACAAAATCATAGAAGAAAACTTCCCTAACCTAAAAAGAGAGATACCCATAGGCATACAAGAAGCCTACAGAACTCCAAATAGATTGGACCAGAAAAGAAACACCTCCCGTCACATAATTGTCAAAACACCAAACGCACAAAATAAAGAAAGAATATTAAAAGCAGTAAGGGAAAAAGGTCAAGTAACATATAAAGGCAGACCTATCAGAATCACACCAGACTTCTCGCCAGAAACTATGAAGGCCAGAAGATCCTGGACTGATGTCATACAGACCCTAAGAGAACACAAATGCCAGCCCAGGTTACTGTATCCAGCAAAACTCTCAATTAACAATGATGGAGAAACCGAGATATTCCATGACAAAACCAAATTTACACAATATCTTTCTACAAATCCAGCACTACAAAGGATAATAAATGGTAATGCCTAACATAAGGACGCAAGCTATACCCTAGAAGAAGCAAGAAACTAATCGTCTTGGCAACAAAACAAAGAGAATGAAAGCACACAAACATAACCTCACATCCAAATATGAATATAACGGGAAGCAATAATCACTATTCCTTAATATCTCTCAATATCAATGGCCTCAACTCCCCAATAAAAAGACATAGAATAACAAACTGGATACGCAACGAGGACCCTGCATTCTGCTGCCTACAGGAAACACACCTCAGAGACAAAGACAGACACTACCTCAGAGTGAAAGGCTGGAAAACAACTTTCCAAGCAAATGGTCAGAAGAAGCAAGCTGAGTAGCCATCCTAATATCAAATAAAATCAATTTCCAACTAAAAGTCATCAAAAAAAAGATAAGGAAGGACACTTCATATTCATCAAAGGAAAAATCCACCAAGATGAACTCTCAATCCTAAATATCTATGCCCCAAATACAAGGGCACCTACATACGTAAAAGAAACCTTACTAAAGCTCAAAACACACATTGCACCTCACACAATAATAGTGGGAGATTTCAACACCCCACTCTCATCAATGGACAGATCATGGAAACAGAAATTAAACAGTGATGTCGACAGACTAAGAGAAGTCATGAGCCAAATGGACTTAACGGATATTTATAGAACATTCTATCCTAAAGCAAAAAGATATACCTTCTTCTCAGCTCCTCATGGTACTTTCTCCAAAATTGACCATATAATTGGTCAAAAAACGGGCCTCAACAGGTACAGGAAGATAGAAATAATCCCATGCGTGCTATCGGACCACCACGGCCTAAAACTGCTCTTCAATAACAATAAGGGAAGAATGCCCACATATACGTGGAAATTGAACAATGCTCTACTCAATGATAACCTGGTCAAGGAAGAAATAAAGAAAGAAATTAAAACCTTTTAAAATTTAATGAAAATGAAGATACAACATACCCAAACTTATGGGACACAATGAAAGCTGTGCTAAGAGGAAAACTCATAGCGCTGAGTGCCTGCAGAAAGAAACAGGAAAGAGCATATGTCAGCAGCTTGACAGCACACCTAAAAGCTCTAGAACAAAAAGAAGCAAATACACCCAGGAGGAGTAGAAGGCAGGAAGTAATCAAACTCAGAGCTGAAATCAACCAAGTAGAAACAAAAAGGACCATAGAAAGAATCAACAGAACCAAAAGTTGGTTCTTTGAGAAAATCAACAAGATAGATAAACCCTTAGCCAGACTAACGAGAGGACACAGAGAGTGAGTCCAAATTAACAAAATTAGAAATGAAAAGGGATACATAACTACAGATTCAGAGGAAATTCAAAAAATCATCAGATCTTACTATAAAAACCTATATTCAACAAAACTTGAAAATCTTCAGGAAATGAACAATTTCCTAGACAGATACCAGGTACCGAAGTTAAATCAGGAACAGATAAACCAGTTAAACAACCCCATAACTCCTAAGGAAATAGAAGCAGTCATTAAAGGTCTCCCAACCAAAAAGAGCCCAGGTCCAGACGGGTTTAGTGCAGAATTCTATCAAACCTTCATAGAAGACCTCATACCAATATTATCCAAACTATTCCACAAAATTGAAACAGATGGAGCACTACCGAATTCCTTCTACGAAGCCACAATTACTCTTATACCTAAACCACACAAAGACACAACAAAGAAAGAGAACTTCAGACCAATTTCCCTTATGAATATCGACGCAAAAATACTCAATAAAATTCTGGCAAACCGAATTCAAGAGCACATCAAAACAATCATCCACCATGATCAAGTAGGCTTCATCCCAGGCATGCAGGGATGGTATAATATACGGAAAACCATCAACGTGATCCATCATATAAACAAACAGAAGGAACAGAACCACATGATCATTTCATTAGATGCTGAGAAAGCATTTGACAAAATTCAACACCCCTTCATGATAAAAGTCCTGGAAAGAATAGGAATTCAAGGCCCATACCTAAACATAGTAAAAGCCATATACAGCAAACCAGTTGCTAACATTAAACTAAATGGAGAGAAACTTGAAGCAATCCCACTAAAATCAGGGACTAGACAAGGCTGCCCACTCTCTCCCTACTTATTCAATATAGTTCTTGAAGTTCTAGCCAGAGCAATCAGACAACAAAAGGAGATCAAGGGGATACAGATCGGAAAAGAAGAAGTCAAAATATCACTATTTGCAGATGACATGATAGTATATTTAAGTGATCCCAAAGTTCCACCAGTGAACTACTAAAGCTGATAAACAATTTCAGCAAAGTGGCTGGGTATAAAATTAACTCAAATAAATCAGTTGCCTTCCTCTATACAAAAGAGAAACAAGCCGAGAAAGAAATTAGGGAAACGACACCCTTCATAATAGACCCAAATAATATAAAGTACCTCGGTGTGACTTTCACCAAGCAAGTAAAAGATCTGTACAATAAGAACTTCAAGACACTGAGGAAAGAAATTGAAGAAGACCTCAGAAGATGGAAAGATCTCCCATGCTCATGGATTGGCAGGATTAATATAGTAAAAATGGCCATTTTACCAAAAGCGATCTACAGATTCAATGCAATCCCCATCAAAATACCAATCCAATTCTTCAAAGAGTGAGACAGAATAATTTGCAAATTCATCTGGAATAACAAAAAACCCAGGATAGCTAAAGCTATCCTCAACAATAAAAGGACTTCAGGGGGAATCACTATCCCTGAACTCAAGCATTATTACAGAGCAATAGTGATAAAAACTGCATGGTATTGGTACAGAGACAGACAGATAGACCAATAGAATAGAATTGAAGACCCAGAAATGAACCCACACACCTATGGGCACTTGATTTTTGAAAAAGGAGCCAAAACCATTAAATGGAAAAAAGATAGCATTTTCAGCAAATGGTGCTGGTTCAACTGGAGGGCAACATGTAGAAGAATGCAGATCGATCCATCCTTATCACCCTGTACAAAGCTTAAGTCCAAGTGGATCAAGGACCTCCACATCAAACCAGACACACTCAAACTAATAGAAGAAAAACTAGGGAAGCATCTGGAACACATGGGCACTGGAAAAAAGTTCCTGAACAAAACACCAATGGCTTATGCTCTAAGATCAAGAATCGACAAATGGGATCTCATAAAACTGCAAAGCTTCTGTAAGGCAAAGGACACTGTGGTTAGGACAAAACGGCAACCAACAGATTGGGAAAAGATCTTTACCAATCCTACAACAGATAGAGGCCTTATATCCAAAATATACAAAGAACTCAAGAAGTTAGACCGCAGGGAAACAAATAACCCTATTAAAAAATGGGGTTCAGAGCTAAACAAAGAATTCACGGCTGAGGAATGCCGAATGGCTGAGAAACACCTAAAGAAATGTTCAACATCTTGAGTCATAAGGGAAATGCAAATCAAAACAACCCTGAGATTTCACCTCACACCAGTGAGAATGGCTAAGATCAAAGACTCAGGTGACAGCAGATGCTGGCGAGGATGCAGAGAAAGAGGAACACTCCTCCATTGTTGGTGGGATTGCAGACTGGTAAAACCATTCTGGAAATCAGTCTGGAGGTTCCTCAGAAAATTAGACATTGAACTGCCTGAGGATCCAGCTATACCTCTCTTGGGCATATACCCAAAAGATGCCTCAACATATAAAAGAGACACGTGCTCCACTATGTTCATCGCAGCCTTATTTATAATAGCCAGAAAATGGAAAGAACCCAGATGCCCTTCAACAGAGGAATGGATACAGAAAATTTGGTACATCTACACAATGGAATATTACTCAGCTATCAAAAACAACGAGTTTATGAAATTCGTAGGCAAATGGTTGGAACTGGAAAATATCATCCTGAATGAGCTAACCCAATCACAGAAAGACATACATGGTATGCACTCATTGATAAGTGGCTTTTAGCCCAAATGCTTGAATTACCCTAGATCCCTAGAACAAACGAAACTCAAGACGGATGATCAAAATGTGAATGCTTCATTCTTTCTTTAAATGAGGAAAAAGAATACCCTTGGCAGGGAAGGGAGAGGCAAAGATTGAAACAGAGACTGAAGGAACACCCATTCAGAGCCTGCCCTACATGTGGCCCATACATATACAGCCACCCAATTAGACAAGATTGATGAAGCAAAGAAGTGCAGACCGACAGGAGCCGGATGTAGATCGCTCCTGAGAGACACAGCCAGAATACAGCAAATACAGAGGCGAATGCCAGCAGCAAACCACTGAACTGAGAATAGGTCCCCCGTTGAAGGAATCAGAGAAAGAACTGGAAGAGCTTGAAGGGGCTCGAGACCCCAAAAGTATAACAATGTCAAGCAACCAGAGCTTCCAGGGACTAAGCCACTACCTAAATACTATACATGGACTGACCCTGGACTCTGACCCCATAGGTAGCAATGAATATCCTAGTAAGAGCACCAGTGGAAGGGGAAGCCCTGGGTCCTGCTAAGTCTGAACCCCCAGTGAACTAGACTATGGGGGGAGGGCGGCAATGGGGGGAGGGTTGGGAGGGGAACACCCATAAGGAAGGGGAGGGGGGAGGGGGATGTTTGCCCGGAAACCGGGAAAGGGAATAACACTTAAAAGGTATATAAGAAATACTCAAGTTAATAATAAAAAAAATTTTATTTTAATAAATTTTTAAATTAAAAAAAAATAATTACAAGAACACATTAAAAAATATCATTAACAAAACCAAAGTAGGCTTTGTCTCAAGGTGAGTAAGGGTGGTTCAATATGCAAAAATCAATAAAATTCAATTGACCACATAAACTAACTGAAAGAAAAAAAGCAAAACAAAAGAAAACAAAGAAAAAGCAAAAAACATGATCATTAAACTGGATCAGGACATGGACTTTAAGAAGCGATCCCTTAATGATAAAACTTCTCCAGAGACTGGCACAGAGATTATATGGCTAAATATAATAATGGTAATATAGAAGAATCCCGTATCAAGATCAACTTAAATGGGGAGAAACTCAAAGCCAGTATACAAAAGCAAAGGTAAGTCAAGGTTTCTCATTCTCTTAAGTAGACTCAATACAAGAATTGAAGTCTTAATTAGAACAATAAGGCAACTGGCAATTAAGAGGACAAATACAGTAAAGTCGAAAGAATTTTTATTTGCAGATAGATAATACACATGAATTAGGTGGAAAACTTTACATGTCAGTTAATGCATATGTTAGGTCAGCTATTCTGTTCAGTCCAATGCAAACAGGTTTCTCCAAAGAAAGTCAGGTAGGCTCTGCTTCAGGCCAGTTGAATGCCAGTTCCAAGACATCAGACAAGAATAAGACAACATCAACAGGATAGATGTCAGGTAGAATGTCCAAGACCCTAGTGCTGCCCTTTCCCTACACACCATTTTGAAATATTACAGCTGTATGAAATCCATAGCCATCATGCTACCTTGCCCCAGATTCACTGTAAATGTTCCAGCAAAACTGTAATCTAAACAGAAGTCATTGTTAAAAACACTATTTGTAGCTGTTAGAAGCCAGGTGTCGGTCATATCTGTCAAGCTCCTAAAATATCTTTAGGTGTTTGAGTGAAGGCTCCGAGGAAAAATACTGTATAGAAGCCAGGGAGAGAAAAGCTTCCTCCACCAAGTGGGGATGTGACTCCACCATTGACTTCCACTCCAAGGTCTTAGAGACTTCAGAAGCATGAAGTATAATGAAATCCATGACCCTAGTCTTCAGGTGCTCTGTGCTGTGGAGGTCAGCCAGGATCAGAGTTGGTATAGCATACTTCACAGAGAGGTTCCTGCACAGGGAATCCTCACACATGACCTTCAAGTCCTGCAGGTCATACATGTCAGCAGCTGCCAACAAATCAGTGGCCATTGAGTGGCTGTGGAGGTGTGGTGCCTTCCCTGTGTAAATGAAGGCCATCATTTCCTTAAAGACTTGCAGATGAATGTCATGGATCTCAACGCGGTTTGTTAGGCTCTCCAGCAATTCATGTTCAAACATGGCTCTGAAAACTGGAGAGCGAGCTGCTAGAATGGCCTTGTGAGCTCTGAATTCCTGGCCAGCTACCACCAGGCTGCAGTCTGTGAAGAGGGAATTTTCCCACAGCTCTCCTATGTCATCAGCCAACTTCTGCCTTGGATCCTTGTTTGCAGGTGTCATGTTATGTCCAGGAGTGCTAAAGGAGGGTCCTACTATGGACACCTTACAACACAGGATGAGCTGGTTTTCAGGGAGAAGCCAATGCCTAAGGGAGAGGAGGAAATCTCGAAGGATGAACTTTCTCAATCCCCATTGTTGTTTTGGACTAAAGCTTAAAATATTTGGGATCTCTTTGATTTGATGTTTCTCTCCTTGGGCATTTATGATCCAGAACTGCACCTTTGCCAAAACTGGGCTCTTTGGACAACTGTACAAACCCACGGAAACAGACAAGTAATCTTCGCTTTCTTCATCAACACCATTTGGGAATATTCTCAAAAACCATTGTACTTCTTCATTGCCCTCTAATGAGAACACTGGGCTTGTAATATTTTCCCGAATTCCATCCATGCAAAATGAAAAGTTGCTAATGGTCCACTTGTAGCAGAATCTCTGAACACTGATATGTGTGTAGCCACAGATCTTGGCTTCCAGGTCCCCTGACATGTCTTCTGGAGGTAGTTTGGAGGTTAAAATTGATCTGAAAGAAAGTAATAGAATTTACTCTTTCCTCTGTAAGATACAATTATAGATATAATTTAGACAGATTTAGATAGATGGATTTAGATTTTATTTTCATTTTCTGCTAAATTTCCCCTTTTATATACTTGGAAATGTCTATTTCTATGTAGGTTCTGTAGGTTTTCATATTTGTTCTACCAAAGATAAAACAGACCACTATGACTGTTAAATATCTCTCTCTCTCTCTCTCTCTCTCTCTCTCTCTCTCTCTCTCTCTCTCCCTCCCGACCCTCTCTCTCTGTCTCTCCTTGTTTGTTTGTGTCTGTATATCTCTTCCTTTCTGTGTTCGTGTCTCTCTCAGTCTCCACTACCCCCACCCAAACCTACTGTGGTTCTGAATATCTCTGTGTATGTTTATTGAATCTTAGGTCAATGTTAACTGGTTTTGACTATTGTATCCAACTTTGGAACTGTTTGGAAATGTGTAAACACTATCATTTCAACTGTGTTGTACTAATCAGGGTCCTCTACTAAACATAAGGGATAAATTTCTCTATATAAATAGAAAGTGGTTGTATGAGAAAAATCTGTAGGCAGAAGTCAAACTAATATAAAATTGGCTAATGTCAATACTTACTTATTCCACAAGGTTTGAAGTCTCAGGTCCTCTTCAGAATTAAAAAGAATCCTGCAGAAGTAGGTTCAGATGCCAGTGAAGAAATGAGCTTGCTAGTAAAATGAGAGCAAGCAGGCAGACTCACAGCTTCCTCCTTCTATGTACTTTTATGGGCCTGCAATAGAAGTAGGGCCCAGTTAATGGTGTATCTTCTAGACTCAGATTAAAGGTGTGTTTTTCTACCAAAAGAGTCTGTAGATGAACTGGATTTATCTACTTCAACTTAAGCCAAAAACTGTTAAAAGTCATCCCCTCCAGCTTTATAGGTTATTTAAGTCCACAGTTAGTCTAAACAGGAAGACATTTGGTACTCCTTCACTACCAAAATGATGTTTCATGACTGTGGTGCATTGGGGTGGTGAGAGGGGTGGGGGTGCCTGAGCTAGAAAAGAAAATAAAGACCCTGCTATGAGTTTTGTCAGATAGGCTCCTATTTATTTATTTGGGGGAAGGGAGTAGTGAAGAACTCTGCAAGGATAAACTGGAATGGGGTAACATTTGGGATGTAAAAAATTAAATAAATAATGAAGGAAAAGAAACCAGTACAGAGAGAAAAGTGAGAGGGGATGCAATTTTTCCAGGAGAGTTTTTCAGAGACAGGTTGAAGAGAGAGAAATGGAGACACAGGGAAAGACAGAATGATTCAGAGAACAAGAAAGGAGTCAGAAGAGTACAACAGTTGGTGAAAGTTAGTATGAGGTAAAGAAGAGCAGCTCAGGAAAAACTGAAATAATTCAGATTGAATCAGGTACAATGGAGAAGAGTTTTAAACTACCCATCCAGACCTCAGAAAAAACTAAATAAGAGTGACTTATTCACCTATAAGTTTCAGAGGCTAAATTTTCTCTAGGCCTAGAATAGACTAAGAGTCTAGAAGCTTCAAGCTCTAAGCCTAGGTCGACAGGTAGAGGGAGAAAGCCTCAGAGATGACAATAAATACAGATAATAATTGGTATTTTTACTATAAAAACACTAGAAAGTCTTTAGCAGCTCTAAACCAGATGAGACAGCTGAGCTGCTCTGAGAACAGGTCAAACAGTCTGCTCTGCATTCAGCAATAGAGGATGAATGACCACAGGGAAAGGAAAGACCACTTATCCCTCAAAGAACACATGCCAATTTATCTCTTTGTGTTTTTCTCTTTTCATTTATTTATTTATTTATTTATTTATTTATTTATTTATCTATTTATTTTTTTGCTGATACACAACCATTTCTGCCAATTTCAAGATATAACAAAGCTGTGACTTTCCTTCAGACAGTGGTGTAGCTTCAGCACTATCTTCATTAAGGGCAGTCCGCTGAGTGACTGCCATCTTTGTTGTGGGCTGGTAAAGTTTTCCTATGCTATTGTTTCAGCACCATCTTAGCTAAGGCAGATCATATGACTGGTTGTAGCTTCAGTGCCATCTTAGTTAATGACAATGGCCATCTACCATATTTGCTATAGGCACTTACTTAAACACTGCTTCCTTACATTAGAACAGCCTTAGAATCCGTAATTTCTATCCTGACTTGGGAAATCTTTATTTAATATTAATTTAAAGATTTACAGCAGTAAAAACTTGAAGATCACAGCATTAATGATTGCATAACTCATATGCTTAATAGATATTCACTATCAATCTTTTCAGTAATCTGCTAAATGTAACCTTACATGTTTAAAGTTATTAGGACAGAGAAGCCCATGCATAGCAGTTACAGCTGCCCCACCCGCACCCACCAAGGTCTCTGAGAAGAAATAGGCATCCTGACAAGACTGCCTAGATTGTGGTATGAGAACCACTGAGAAACAGTGCTCAGTTGCCTTGCTGCTGCCAGATATCAGTCTACGCTGCTGTCAAACTGAGGATACAAGAGAGTTAAATGTCTCATATTGCCTAGGACAGGATGAGTCATTTTTTCCAAAGTTCCTACTCCACAGGAAAAATCTTCTCCTCTTCTGGGCCTAATGACCGCACTAACTCTGGCAGAGTTGTGATGGAGACCACAGGGACCTGGGAAAACTGTCTAGGTAGTAGACTATTGACCAACCTCTGACATTTTAATTAATGACATCTAGATTAAAATTCATGTTTTTCAACTTTCTGACTGCATTTGTAGCTAAGCTAACTACAACTAGAAAACATAAGTCTACTTCCTTAGCCAAGGTAATCTACCACCTTATTACCTCAGTAGTCATTCATTAACTAGTTAAGACTACCAGATTTCAGAAAGGCTTGCGTGAGTCACAGGCTTCAGGACAATGGATATGCATATTCAGATATACTCATGCTAAACTATATGATCAATTATCTTCAAAATGTTGTCAAATATTCAAGGTCCTTTAATTTTCTTTTCAATACATACCTAAAAATATTGCCCATTATACTAAATTTATATACATTCAGTCTCCCAGACAGAAGTAAAAGCCCTTCTTGCTTCTTTCTGTTCCTGGAAAGGTTTTGTCATCCCTAAATTCATCTTAAAGACTACTCACCCTGTTAACGAATCTATCTATCTCTTCTGTAGTCATATAAGCTCCAAGAAACACAATAAGACCTACATCCCACAAACCAATTAGACTGCATCTGCATAAGTAACCTGTCAATCAGAGCCTAATTCCCATTGTAACCTATTCCAGAGGGTGAGATTCCTCTCCTGTTCCCTGGGATTGGAATGTTCCTCATCCAAACCAACAAGAACTAAGGGTTTCAAATGTACAGCTAAGAAAAATTCTTTTCTCCCAAATACACTTGACTTTAGTCTATACTATATATAATCTACTACTATTACTATTAAATCCACCTCCACACCCCAGCCTCCCACACATCATGTTTCAAAATCTTGTCAGGTTCAAGAATTTACTCATTATCAATATTCATGACAGTTCTAGGGGAGCAAGCTACATGCTCCAATCTACTTTCACAGATACAGACTCTTCAAATGGACCTGCTCCTAGTACCTATAGATGGTTCCACAGACCCTTGATAGCAAGGAAACAGTCAACTCTCCTAAGACTGGATCAACAACATCCACATTTTCTTTGATTTCCCAGACACATATCATCCCAAAGTCAGCAAGAAGTAGTTAAAGATCATGATGAACCTATTCCTGTTCCACCATAGTCTCTATCAAATTATTCCTCTAATTTTAAATTAATTCATAATGATGGAATTTTAGCATTCCTCCTAGGCTCCACCTAACAATAACCTGGCAAAAGACAGATACACATGACTCACTATAAAAAGGCTGCTAGCCCCCTTCCTACTCTCGCATTCTCCTACTCCTAATCTCCCTGATTCTTTAACCCCTTTCTCTATCTCTTTCCCCCTTTCCCCATTCCCCCTCTTTCTCCATGTGTTCCTGGCTGGAAACTCTGTTTCTTTTTCTCTCTCTTTTTGTCTTCCTCCCTCTCTGACTCACACAGTCTCCTCATATGTATGTATATAAAAGTATTTGTGTATCCATCTACCTACTGATCTATCATCTAGCTGTACTATCTATATTAAAAATAAACGACATCTAAACCATATAATAAACTATATTCTATACAATGGCTGGTAACCTTGGGGGAAAGGATACTTCAGGATGGGCCTGAAAGTGCAACCCTCCAACCCACACAATACCTAGTTCTAACAAATCTACCCTGGCTCTATTTTCATAAAACAAAACAGTTGTAATGCCGACCTATCAATGGGTTTCAAAAATGTTCTACATTCTGATTTCAAATTTGTTATGTTAGTCAGAGGCCTCTAGAGGATGTACAGAATAAGTTTGTCTGTATGAATAGAAACTGGATATATGAGAAATATTTAAGGGTGAGGTCCAGCTACCCAACAATGGCTAAAGCCAGTACTTACCTAGTCAACAAGGTTTGAAGTATCAGGTCTTCTTCTTCAATATATAATAGAATTCTGAAGAAGTGGGCTCTAATGCTGGTGAGGAAATGGGCTGCTAGTAAGATGAAAGCACTCAGGCAAAGACAGAAGGCTTCCTTCTTCCAAGTGCTTATATAGGCTTCCAGCAGAAGGTGTGGCCCAGTCCTGTAGTCCCAAAATCTGGATTAAAGGTGGGTAAGTTTCTGACTCAGCTTTCAGATTAAAGGCGTGTTTTTCTAGCGAGTCTCTATTTGAACCAGCTATATGTATTTGAACTTATGAAAAAAATTAAAAGTTATGTATGCAAACTAGTTTTTGACTTGAATTAATTCCAGAGTTAGTCCAGATTGGAATATGAGTAGCCATGACCAGTGTACTTCGGGAACTGTGGTCAATCTTCCATAAATGAATGGAATTTTCTGCAGAGCTACTATGTACACTTGTGCTGGTATTACAATAATTCCTTCCACAAACATCATCAGAGACAGGATCTGAACTTGTTAGAAGTCTGAGTGTTCACAAAAGGGAGAGCAGGTGGAAGAACTCTTCTATGGTGGGCATAAAGCAGACCCTCAAACCTCTGATAGTGGCTTTCTTCTATCATGTAGTCCAATAAGACCCACAGACCTTGTGGTGACTCCCCCAAATTTGTTTGCGGGGGTTGTAATTCCCTCTGAAGAATTCCTACTTAAAAATCCTTTCCAAGATTTACTTAAGGGTGTCATTTAGGAATATCCTAATTGGTTTTCAGTTCAATCACTTTAACTATCAGGATTCACCTCATTAGTACTTCATAGTCTACATCCTCTACAGGTGAGTTCTGACTTCTTCAGACTTGGACTGCAGTGCTTGCTTTGTTGGTCCTGAGAAGAGAGAGAGTATTCTGTTTGCCAAGGGCTGCAGCGCATATTGAACAGATATCAAATATTGAAGTTTGTGATGTTTGCATTTATGTAAAGTGACATGTAAAATTCTATCTAGGTCTCTCATCTATCTACTTTGTCATGTCTTAGGAAGAATCCATGGCAGAGAAGACACAGAAAAATATTCAGTGATTCAATCACTTCTGCAGCTCCTCGCTCTCCAAGTTTCTTTATCTCTCAATACTAGATAAATCAATCAATTGATTTTCAGTAGTTATTCCTACATTAGACTTATTGAAAACTATGAACATCAGCGACTCTGTATCTGGTGTTTTGGGGGCCTCAATAAGAGGATCCCCAGATAGATATCTAATATTGGAGATGATGGTAGATGATCACTGTGCAACCTCCCCTTTGCAGGGAAGATGCTCTAAATTGTTCCTTTCTTAGCTCTCAGGAATAGGCTCCTGTAGGGTGGAAGTGTGACCCCCTGGGCATGAATCATGGGCTTTGCTAATGAAATCTCTGTCACAGGCTAAGATAGGGGTAATGTATTTGTAGGGCAGTGAATGGGAGGAGTGATTTACTAGAGATCTGCCAGAAACAAAAGGGTTTTGTACCACACAGTAGGAAGACAGGTTATAATGGTAGTAATTATCCTCATACCAAAGAATGCAACTAGTTAATATAAAAATCCAAACTGATTGTATGAGGACCAGCACACTCAATTAGCTTCTACCCCTGAGATCTAGTAGACACTGGATCAACAACCAGGCAGTAAACAGTAGCTGAGATGAGGCCTCCAACTCATGTACAGTACGGGACCCCTGAGTCTGGGTTCATTCACAGAAAACAAACATAACCCTCAAGAGACTGGAGGCCACAGGAAGGTTAGAGTTCTGGTAGAGTGGATGAGATGGGGACAACTTTGTGGAGATTGGAGGGTGTGGAATAATGGAGGGCTGGGAGTTATGGGATGTGGAACCCTGGATAGGAGGGTGGATCAGGACTGGAATAAAATCTGGAATTTAAAAATAAATAACTAAATAAGAATATTGGGAAATATTTAAAAAACAGACAAATGTACATAGAAAGCTCAAGAGAGAGGTGGACAGAGCAGGAGAAAGGGAGGAGAGAGAGAGAGAGAGACAGAGACAGAGACAGAGACAGAGACAGAGAGAAGAGAAGAGGAGAGAGAGACAGAGAGAGAAGGAGAGAGAGAGAGAGAGAGAGGAGAGAGAGAGAGAGGAGAGAGAGAGAGAGAGAGAGAGAGAGAGAGAGAATGAGGTAGAGAGAAACAAAGATGCACAGAGAGATAAAGAGAGACACAGTGACACTACACAGACAACGAGTTGTGGCTGGCACAAGTCCACACTCCTAGAAAGAGGAGAATCTGGTGATGTCTTTCACAGTCTCTAGAAACTGGTATCTAAACTGAATAGGCTTTAACCATACTTACCTCTAGAGGTTTCAGACCAGGCAGCAGTCAAATACTTTCCTGTAAAAGTCACTTTTATTTACACATATTAATTGTCATCTTTGAGACTTTTTGCCTTGGTCTGCTGACATAGGACTAGTCCTGGAAGGTTCTAGCCTCTGTCCAATGAAACTAGGCTGAGAATGTTCTCAGCTTCTGATATTTATGGCTGAATAAGCTCACCACTTTCTAGTGATTTCTGATCTCTGGCTGCCTGATTTCATTTGTTCTGGCTTCAAACTTCCCTCCACTGTAACTGATTCATTTTGGCTTTTCTCAGCTTCCTGTGAATTGCTCATTTGGTCTCATACTAACTTTGGAAATCAGTTCTAATCTTTTGTCTCCACCTCACTCTCTGATTTGTTCTGTCTTTACCTGTGTCTCTCTTGTACTCTCTTCAACCTCTCTCTGTACCATTGTCCCATTAAAACTGGACTCTCTATCCTTTACTCATAGCACTGACTTCTTGAATAGCTTCCCTTCCTATATCTTCTTGTCAAAGTTGGGCACATCCTTTCTGTCTAATACCTCTCTGATTTTTCACTTTCCATTCACACTGGTGCTTCTTTCTACAAACTAACTTTACCTTCAGTGTTTGGAACTAATGGTGGTTACTAAGGGTTTGTCTGTATTACAACCAGAGGGATGAAAGTTGTCTCCCAAAGCTGAGCCACTTCACAACTAAAAATTTTATTTATATCAATGGAGTTTTGAGTTCTTTGTGTAGGCATTTTGGGGTTGAGGATTTACTGTTATAAATCTGACTAATAAATTACAAGCTGGTGAAGATTTGATTATATGGGGTCACAGGTACTTGTACAGACTGGCAACCGGCTTTCTGGTGGCTAGTCAAAGCTTTTGTTTGTTTGTTCGCTTGTTGTTTTTTTTTTTTTTCAGGAAGTAAGACAATTATGATCAAGTATGCTGTAACAGTTTCCTTTTTTGTGGTAGAGGTGTCAGGCTCCTTGTAAGTGTTTTAGGAAAAAAATGGATCAAACAAAATCTTCCCAATCTGGAACTCAGGTTGAGCACACTCTCGAATCCCTTGTTCACTGCCCTCTCTTCCTTGCTCTGAAGGGGTTAGATCCTAGCATCACAAAGTGAAGTTTCTAGAATTACTGTGGAGCCTCCACAAATCTTGTTTAGGAGTCTCCTGAGTCTTGAACATGAATTCATTTTCTATGGTATTTTCATATTTATTGATTGTTTTCTCTTATATATTACACCTTAGCAAGAGTTTCTCCTCCCTCATTTCCTCCATATACCACCCCAACCCCAATATTCCCTCTTTCACATCAACTCCTTTGGTTCCTTCCAAAAGAGAGCAGGCCTCCCAAGGATGTCAACCAAACAGGACAGGTTACATTAAGCCTGGCACATGCCATCATACTGAGGTGGGACACTGCAAATCAGTAGGATGAAAGAGGTCCCCAAAGCAGGCAAAACAGTGAGAGACACATACCTGGTGATTATAAAAAAACGGTCCATGCTATATCCTGCTGCCAACAACAGTGATCTTTTCTGCCCCCTTGGTTCCCATGGCTAGAAGGGTTCAGAAATGCGCAGATCTTCTCAGGCCAGCCTGGAGAAAGAGGGCTGTTGCTGGAATAAGTCCTCATAACCCCAAAGAATCAAATGTACAGAGTCTTGTAATTTATCAGCCAGATTTATTTCAGTAAATCCTCAACTCCGATAAAGCCCAAACAAAGAACTGAAAACTCAATAAATATAAATACAAGCTGCATACCCAGATGGGGCAAATGTACCCTACATTACTCTACTGCTCTTCGAAAGCAACTTGGGGTTCTTTCAGGCCATGCGGTTCTGGTTAAACATTTCTGTCAATATCCTGTCTCATCTCCCCCTCTATCTACCTCTGTCTCTCCCTTCTCTGAAACTTCAGCTCTGCTCCCTCCTCCCACTCCCAAATCACAGCCTGTAGCCTTTTCTGACTAATTAAGATTTTACCTGACTACACCTGAATAGAGGCACTCTTGAGAAATCAGAACATATACACAGCAATCCACAATAGAGACAGGCTGTCTTCCCATTGTTACGAATCCCACCAGAACACCAAGCTACTCAACTATAAAATATATACACAGGGCATGTCTGAACCCATTGAGGCTCCCTGATTTTATGTTAAGGCTTTATGAGCTCCATGGGACTAGGTTACATCAGTTGATTGTTTGAGTCCTGAGCTTGTGGTGTCCTTGACACTTCTGCCTTCTGCACTCCTTCTTCCCCCTCTTTTGCAGGATTCTCTGACTTCTGCATAATAGTTGGTTTTAGGTTTCTTCCTTTACTCCAATCTATTGCTGGATGAAAACTCTCTGGTGACAGTTATGCTAGACTCCTTTCTACAAGTATAGCAGAGGGTCATTAGGCACAGCTCCATTGACTTTTTCCCCAGTTGTATTTGACTCTACCTAACATCTCTGGATTATCCATCCTCTGGGTCCTGGCCCTCCAGGCACTGCCAGGTAGGTATGGGCTCCTGCTTGAGGCATGGGCTCAGGTTGTACCAGTCACTTGGTATCCACACTCACAATTTCTGTGTGATCATTATCCTAGGACACCATCTATATGGAATAGACTCTAGGTTGAAGTTTGAGTAGCTGCATTGGTGTTCCAATTCCGTCCACTAGATGCCAGGCCTAGTTACAGAAGATGGCCAGTTCAGGCTTCAAATCCCTACTAAGGGTCTTTGCTAGGATTGCTCTTGTAGATTCCAGGGAGTTTCTATTGCACTGGATTTCTTTCCTCACCCCTGAAATGATTCTAAATTCTACCGATGTCTCCCAGTACTCTCTGCTTCCATAATGTTCCCTCATCTTTGCTTTATCCATCCCCACCTGCCCACTGTCCCCAGGGAATCTATTCTGTTGTCCCTCCCTGGAGAGGTCCCTGCATTCCACACTTGAGCTCTCTTGGTATTGATCCCATGGGTCTGTTGTATGATTGTTCTGTGCATTACAGCTAATAACCAATTTCAAGTGAATTCATTTCTATGTGAATTTCTGGGACTGGATTACCTCACTAAGGCAAAAGTATATTTCAATCCATTTGCCTGCAAAATTCATGATGTTATTTTTTATATCAACCTTGTAATGCTCTATTGAGTAAATGTGCAATTTTCCCTATCCATCCTTCTTTTGAGTGTCATGTAGGTTTCCAGTTTCTAGGTATTATGATTAAAACAGCTATGAACATATTTAAGCAAATGACCTTGTGATAGGATAGAATGTCATTTGGCTATATGTCCTGGAGATGGATTCCCAGTTATCTGACAAACGGTCATAGTGATTGTCATAGTGTCTGTGCATGTTACCATTTCTACCAGCACTTACTCCATAACCTTAACTGCATGAGCTCTCACTTGTGTTTTTGAACTTAGCCATTCGGAGAAGTATCAGATGGATTTTTAGAGTCATTCTGATTTGCATTTTTCTGAGAACCAAGGATGTTAAACATTTGCTTAAATGCTTATTAGATATTTCAGATTCCTCTGTTCAGAATTTTCTATTCATATCTGTACCTTATTTTTAGTTGGTTTATTTGGTTTGATAGTGTCTATTTTTGAGATGTTTATATATTTTGTAAATTAGTCTGCTCTCAGACGTTCGGTTGGTGAAACGTTTGCATTTCAATAAGCTGCCATCTTGTCCTATTAACACTGTGAAAATCTCTCATAGAAGCATTTCAGTTCCATGAAGTCCCACTTATTAATTCTTGCTCTCGGTGCCTGGGCTTTTGTTGTTGTGCTAAGCAAGCTATCTAAGCAAGTTCCAATGCTCTCATGGTTATTCCTGTAAACATTTCAATAGAGGAACTGAAAACATACTTCTCTTGACACCCAAACAGGTCAATATTACTAATAGTTACAGGAGTGCATTGATACAACTGAGTGTGGGTAAACGAAGAAAAGATGGGGCAGGAGAAGATACTTCTGTATCAGAAACACCAAGTGTTTAGATATGCACCTAAAAGAGGAAATTGTGCTCCCTCTTTGGGGTGCTTCAGAACTCTCAGAATTCATTTGTCATGTTTCCATGCCAAATGAGCTTCTGCTGAGAGTAACAGAAGATGTGGAATCAGAACTAAGCACATATGTTGCTGTAGTTTGGAATATTTGATGCTATTCAGGAGAACACAGGTTTTCTTTCTAGTAAAATTAAAAAAAAAAAAAGCTCCTGAATTCCATCTAGATGCCAGCCTCATGGAATCTATCACTCCCTTCTTATTTCTACAGGTAACACACATCCACGTATTGCACACATACATATGCAGAATCAACACCCTAAATATGAAATGAACTAATTTTCCAAAACAGTAACTGAGACAATGAATATTGAAAGGAGGGAGACTAGGTTTTCATCACAGTTGGAAGAAACAGCCAAGAAAATCAGGAGCCAGCTTCTGTACTTTAATTTTGTCAGGTATTTTTAAATGTGTCCTTATACATAGTTACTGCTAATATTAATGAATATGACTGTCCCTAGTCATATTACACTAAAACTAAACCAGAGGGTGCTACTTAGAAACATTATTGTCTCATTATGAACGTTCTCAAATCCTCATTGGCCCATACTTCTTTTTTCATTTTAATTAGACATAGATGATCTATGTAATAAGAATACAGCTCCACTTCCCTACTTTTACTTCCTTCTTAATATCCCTCTCACATGGATCCTCCCTTTCTGTCTCTCAGAAGAGGAAAGGCTACTATGAAATTACAATAAACGACTTTGCCATGCTGTTTCTATTACTATAGCTCTGTACCTCAAAATATGGAAGGTGAGAGCTCCTGTAGTTCTTTATTGTTCACATTTCTTTTATCTTCCCTGGGTTTTCTCCTGTTTTCTTAGGAAGGTGAGAACTGTGCTTTCAACTTATTTGAACTATAACATTGTATTTAGTGAGAAATTGCATGGAATCTGTAGATTGTTGTGGCAAGGTGGCCAGTTTTGCTGTGTTAATCCTACTGATTCATGAATGTGGGAGATCTTTTCATCTGAGATGTTCTTCAATTTGTCTCTTCAAAGACTTGAAGCTTTGACCATGTAAGTCCTTCATTTGTTTGGTCACAGTTAGTTAGAGATATTCTATTGTGTCTGAGGCTATTTCTTTCTCAGGCTGTTTGCCCTTTCTCTAAAAGGGGACTGCTAAGTTTCTTTATTTGTAGTTAACCTTGTATCCAGCTCCTTTTCTGAAACTGTATTTTAGCTGTAGGAATTCTCCAGTAGAGTTTTAGGGTCAGCGATGTTTCTTTTCCTCCCCCCCCATCTTTATTAACTTGAGTATTGCTTATTTACATTTCGATTGTTATTCCCCTTCCTGTTTTCAGGGCCAACATCCACCTAACACCTTCCCCTCCCCTTTTTTATGGGTGTTCCCCTCCCCATTCTCCCCCCATTACCACCCTCCCCCCAACAATCACATTCACTGGGGGTTCAGTCCTGGCAGGACCAAGGGCTTCCCCTTCCACTGGTGCTCTTACTAGGCTATTCATTGCTACTCTTGTATCATCTGCAAACAACGTTTTAATTTCTTCCTTTCCAAATTGTGTCCCCTTAGTCTCCTTCACTTTTCTTACTGTTCTACATAAGACATCAAGTATTATATTAAATAAATATGGAGAAAGTCGAAAATCTTGACTTCATTTTGATTTTACTGGAATTGTTTTGAATCTCACCATTTAACCTGATGCTGTTTATGGTTGTGGTCTAAACTGTGCTCTTATTTTTAGCTATGTCCCTTGTATCCCTAATCTCTCTAGGACTTGTAGTTATCACGGGGTGATGATTTTTGTCAAAGGCTTGTCTACATGTAATTAGATCTTCATGTGGCTATTTCTTTCAGTTCTTTTATATGGTAGATTGCATGTATTGAATTTTGTCTGTAGAACCATCCCTGCATCTCCGGGATGAAATTTTCTTTATACTCGTAAATAATTCTCTTGATGTGGTTTTGGATTTGGTTTGCAAATACTCTACTGCTTGTTTTTGCATCTGTGTTCATAAAGGAAATAGGTTTGTAATCTTGCATTTCTGGGTCATTGTGTGATTTGAGTATCTAGGTAACTGTGGCCCTCTGGAATGTATTGTCAATTGTTTCCTCTACTTCCATTTTGTGAACTCATTTGAGGAGTACTGATGTTAGCTCCTCTTTGACATTCTGGTAGAATTCTGTCCTAAAGTCATCTTAACCTGAGATTTTTTTTTTCTTGTGGAGAAGTGATTTATAATGGCAGGTTCTATTTCACTAGGGGATATAAGTCTTTTGTTTTTCCTTTTTAAAAATTTTGTATTAGTTATATTTCTTTACTTACATTTCAAATGTTATTCACCTTCCTGGTTTCCTGTCCCCCTCCCCCTCCCCCACGATCCTGATTTTACTGTGGTAAGTGGGACCTATTGAGGAATTTAATCCTATCTTTTAGAGATTTCACTTTAGTGGAGTGCAGGCTTTTAAATATGTCCAAGGGATTATCTGGATTTCTCCAACGTTTAGTTAATTTGGATAAAGAATTGCTGATCTTACTGATTTTCTCAAAGAACCAAGTCTTTGTTTTATTTTACTTTTTTATGTGTCTGTGATGTGTTTTCACAATATTCAGCCTCCGTACCCCTCTCTTATCCCCCTTCATTCTCCCTGGAATGCTTCCCTTCCTAATGTCTCCCTGATTGTTCAGTATGTATGTGTGTGGGGGCGGTTTGCAGAGTGCATAATGTGTAATGACCAATTCATGGTAACTAGGATTCCTATATTTTTAATTTCTAACATTTGTAATCTCAGCCTCTCTACTTGTTTTTTTAAATTACACTTATTTTTATTGAATATTTTTATTTGTTATTCCCTTTCCCATTTTCCCAGCTGTAGGCCCCCCTCTCCAATCCCCCTTCTCTTTCTTCTATGAGGGTGTTCCCTTCCCCAATCATCCCCCTGTCCGACCTGCTCCTTACATTCCCCTGTCCTGTTGGAGCCCAGCCTTGATAGAACCAAGGGCTTCTTCTCTGATTGGTAACCAACAAGACCATCCTCTGCTCCATATGCAGCTGGAGCCATGGGTCTGTCCTTTGTACTCTTTGGGGAGTGGATTTCTTCCTCAGAGACAATTGTTTTATTGATAATTTGTACTGTTTCGACTTTATTGATGTCAACCTTAAGTTTGACTACTTCTTTCTGCCTACTCCTTTGGATTTGTTTCGGTTTTTTTGTTTGTTCGTTTGTTTTAGTTTTTTCACATTTCTATCTAGAGCTTTCAGGAGTGCTCTTATGTTTCTAGTATGATATCTCTCCACTTTTTAATTAGTCACTTATTGCTATGAACTTTCCACTTATATCTACACTCACTGTGTCACATAAATTTGGCAATGATGTATATCCATTTTCACTTAATTCTAGAAAGTCTCTGATTTTTCTTTAAGGGCCTCTATCATTTTCATAAGGCTGGTCTAAGGTCTTGTCCCATTCTTTAGCTATGTTGGAATATTCAGTGTCAGCTAGGGTAGGGTTGCTGGGTTACAGTGGGTACATGCTGTCCTGGATGTTATTGGTTGTGCTCTTGACGCTGACATCGATGCTCCTGAGGCTGTGAAGATTATAGGTCTGGGTGATGAGATCTGCTTTTGTATCTCCAGGATAAGTATTTTGTTCTTTTTCTCTGCTTCCTGGATTTTAGGAGGGTGTGGTGGCTGTCTGGTGCATTGTAGAGAACTTTGTATGCACCTGTTCTCATGACCTGCTCTGCTTGCATGTTTCCAGCCTATGCCTGCTGGCATCAGAGACTGTGATCATGGGGTCAGTAGGAGGAGGTAAGGTTGGAGATCTTTGTGATCCATGTGATCCCATCTAATATAGCAGAGAAATGGAGACTGCAGCGGGTTTTATGCTACAGAGCTGGGGATGGGACTCATGGTTTGTGTTTGGAGAAGTAGAAAGAATTCTATGGATCCAACATCACCCTACATGTAGCCCTGGCAGTAGTGACCTTTGAAATAAGCAGGAATGGGAGCTGTGGTTGTATGGTGGGACAAAGCAACAAGTGGGGAGAGGGAGAACCAAAGGGAAGCTCTTTAGGATCCACTGATGATAGGAAAGGATGGGGCAGGTAGAAAGCCACAGGGGTTTGATGCATACTAGGAGGCGAGACTGTGGTATAGCATCTATGGGAACTGAGGGAGAAATGAATATTGGTAGGCAGCTTGCCAGGGTTAAAAACTCTCAAAGTAAACTAAGTTTAACAAAATAGAATTAACATTTGATCTAGCCAACATTGATATAATTTTTAAAACAGTAAACGTGGGCCTACATTCTAATCTTCTAGCTTTTCCTCTAGAAGATGTAATTATAGGCTGTAATGTATGAACAGCTAAACAAGATGAGGAACTAAGTGTCTTCCTAAGGGCACAGTTCTATGACTTTATAACAAATTCCTGACCTTTCAACAGTTTGTATTTGAAGGAAAATAAGCTTGTGTACTGTGGGATTTTGGGATCTTGCTGGTGGACACCCACAACTGTAGCAAACACTGTTTTCATTGCCATCACATTTATTATTTTTGTCCGGTGTTTGAATAATGTATAAATTAAACATCAATGGACTCCTGTATGTTGGGATTCTTCTCTACACTGGGGTGTGAGATTCACACAGGCTGAGTTGTGGGGAGGGCCTTTCTCCATCCTTGAAGTAAGGAACACATTCATTAAGTTGACAGCAAATAGAGGCTTCTGCTCACAGGCACCTGGCTTGATTGTACTTCAGTGGTGTGGTAACTGTGAGGGACACACAGGTGAGGGTCCTCTTTGCTTTTTTATTTACTCATTTATGTTGCAGATATCCTAGGAGTGGAAACATTAGGGCCAGAGCATCCTGAATTATTCAGGTTGGAGGGAATGGCAAATAAGTAATTTTGTCAACTCAGACTTTTTCCAGACCAGACAATGGAAAACTTCATTTCTCCACATGGTCACCAGTGACTGGTTCTGACAGATTTTAAGGATAATTTTGATAGATGATTAACTTGTGATTTTCATTTCCCTGTTGTTTTGTGTCATTGAAAGGATTAGTATTGCTGTGAGAAACACTATGACCTGAAAGAATTTAATCTGCCTACACGTTCACATTGCTGTTAATCACTGAAGGAAATCAGGACTAGAATTTATGCAGGAAGCATGAACTCATGCAGAAGCCATGGAGAAATGTTACTTATTGCCTTGCTTCTCCTCGCATGCTCAGCTTGCTCTCTTATGGAACCCAAGACTACCAGAACAAGGAACACACCATGCACAATGGTCTGGCCCTCCCCCATCAGTCAATATAGAAAATGCCTTGCAGCTGGATTTCCTGGAGGCATTTTCTCAATTAAGGTTCCCTTCAATCAGATACCTCTAGTTTGTGCTGTTAGTTAATATAAGACAGGCCAGCATGTGTAGTAAAGCTGGAGATCCCTTGACTTTACTATGAATCATGTGCACATTCTCCTTGATGATGATGGGCCTGCTCAACTGTTGTAATAATTGATCAACCTGTTTTTGTTGTTTCTTCTATTTAATATTTGGTTGGCTGTTTTTGTTTTGTTTTTTAGATATTAATTTGCTTAAGAAGAATGACATCAATTCAAATAAACTAGTTTCCCATGGCAGCCTTACTCACCGTGTATTCCATGCCACCACTTCAGTTTAGGTCCTTCTGCTTCTACCTCTTGACTATAATTTTCAGAAGACACCTCTAACTTCAGATTCAGAGTTGATCTTTTGGGGAGTTATATATAAGGGTGCGGATATTCATGTGGAATTTGTGAGTTTGTTTTTGTTTTGGAGAGAGAGAATCAACATATATGTGACAGACACACCTATCAAATACCCAGGAGTCCGACTTTATTAATTTTCCAATGCAGGCCCCTCAGAATATACACCTTTTCTGCATATAGAGAAAACAGAGATTTTCATCACTTCTAGGCAGAATTTTGAATCATTTTTCACAATGACCTTCTTGTATACAAGCAATTTCCTCTGACAATCACAAGACAATTGTGAACTAAAACATTAATCACTCCACATATAACCACAGACCAATTTCAGGTTGATATTCTCTCTCTCTCTCTCTCTCTCTCTCTCTCTCTCTCTCTCTCTCTCTCTCTCTCTCTCTCTCTCATTTGAAACATAGTATCTTTATATAGCCTGGGTTGTTTTGAACTCACTCTATAGAGCATGCTGATCTAAAAATAACACAGAGATGTTCCTACCACTCTCCCTGAGGTCTGGAATTTAAATGTTTAACTTCTTTTTTTTTTATTTAGGCTTATTTATATTTTTCATAATGAACTAAATTATTAGAAAACATAATTCATTCTAGCATCACACGATTAATCTTATAAGTTATACATTTTTACCTAAAAAGTATGAAAACACTGAACAAAAAAAGCAGTGAAAGTTTTTGAGACATGGTACTGAAGGGTAAGATCAGTAATGTAAATTCCGCAATTAAATACACAAGAAAATATTTTCCTTTCTTCAAGTACAAACAATTCTATCAAAACATGTTTTTATTTTGTATTGTTTCTAATATGTGATTTGATCTTTTTGTTATTGCTCTGAAACAACCAGATATTCTAAAGGGAATGCATTATTGATTCATATGTGATCTAATACTCAGTAGAAATTCATTTTCTATTGAAAATAAAAGGAAGAGAATGCTAATTATCAATTTATCATTGCTACTCTTAACTTTATAAACGTAACTGTGGAGAATTGATTAAAACTTTGAAGTATAATCTATCCTACAATATATCATTACCAGAAATTACTGTTGGTTTGTTTATATAATTGTCTTTATTTTTTTTTAAGTTTATCTCATATCTTTTTTTAATTTTTTTTTCATTTTTTTCTTTCATATAGAAATAATATATAATTGCTTATACCATAGAGTTGATTTGGAAGCTGAATAAATTAACAAATGCTTAACACTTAAACATAATGATTATTAGACATTGCTATTACCATTACAACTGGTCTGTGGTCACAGTGGATACCACCCCTTTGTGTCCATTTTGAGTCCAGCTCTGGTGACAAGTCCCAGCTTACTAGTTGGGTACAACATGAGGGTGTGTCAAGATTAACTTAGGCTGATTGCGTCCACTCGAAAAACATTCTACACGCTGATTCTTTTCTTTACAGATAATTAGGTCTACTACCTGTCAAGCTATGATCTCATCCTTGTTTAACACTTTTTTGATCAGGATTATGCATACACTTCATGCTTAGAAAGCCTTCAGGACACTTACTGCTGGTGATTGCCAAGGAAACTCCATAGGTATTTTTTTTTTTTTTGTAGGCAAGGTAGTAGTATATTTTATTATTTCATTTATAATTGACGTGATAGGGCTCAGGGTAGGATGGGCAGTATCATCCCTGGTCAGATGGTCTTGAATGGTCTAAGAACTCTGCTAGCAAGTTGTAAGGAGCAAGGCAGTGAGTATTCTGTTTCAGAGCCGTGGTGATCTGATAGCACGCATGGGATTGTTTCTATCTTTCTGCACCTGTTGAAGCCTGTTTTTTGACCAACTATATGGTCAATTTTGGAGAAAGTACCATGGGGAGCTGAGAAGAAGGTATATCCTTTTGCTTTAGGATAGAATGTTCTATAAATATCTGTTAAGTCCATTTGGCTCATGACTTCTCTTAGTCTGTCTACGTCTCTGTTTAATTTCTGTTTCCATGATCTGTCCATTGATGAGAGTGGGGTGTTGAAATCTCCCACTATTATTGTGTGAGGTCCAATGTGTGTTTTGAGCTTTAGTAAGGTTTCTTTTACGTATGTAGGTGCCCTTGTATTTGGGACATAGATATTTAGGATTGAGAGTTCATATTGGTGGATTTTTCCTTTGATGAATATGAAGTGTCCTTCCTTATCTTTTTTGATGACTTTTACTTGAAAATTGATATTATTTGATATTAGAATGGCTACTCCAGCTGGCTTCTTCTGACCATTTGCTTGGAAAGTTGTTTTCCAGCCTTTCACTCTGAGGTAGTGTCTGTCTTTGTCTCTGAGGTGTGTTTCCTGTAGGCAGCAGAATGCAGGGTCCTCGTTGTGTATTCAGTTTGTTAATCTATGTCTTTTTATTGGGGAGTTGAGGCCATTGATATTGAGAGATATTAAGGAATAGTGATTATTGCTTCCTGTTATATTCATATTTGGATGTGAGGTTATGTTTGTGTGCTTTTCTTCTCTTTGTTTTGTTGCCAAGACGATTAGTTTCTTGCTTCTTCCAGAGTATAGCTTGCCTCCTTATGTTGGGCTTTACCCTTTATTATCCTTTGTAGTGCTGGATTTGTAGAAAGATATTGTGTAAATTTGGTTTTGTCATAGAATATCTTAGTTTCTCCATCTATGTTAATTGAGAGTTTTGCAGGATAGAGTAACCTGGGCTGGCATTTGTGTTCTCTTAGGGTCTGTATGACATCTGTCCAGGATCTTCTGGCCTTCATAGTTTCTGGCGAAAAGTCTGGTGTGATTCTGATAGGTCTGCCTTTATATGTTACTTGACCTTTTTCCCTTACTGCTTTTAATATTCTTTCTTTATTTTGTGCGTTTGGTGTTTTGACTATTATGTGACGGGAGGTGTTTCTTTTCTGGTCCAATCTATTTGGTGTTCTGTAGGCTTCTTGTATGCCTATGGGTATCTCTTTTTTTAGGTTAGGGAAGTTTTCTTCTATGATATTGTTGAAGATATTTACTGGTCCTTTGAGCTGGGAGTCTTCACTCTCTTCTATACCTATTATCCTTAGGTTTGATCTTCTCATTGAGTCCTGGATTTCCTGTATGTTTTGGACCAGTAGCTTTTTCCGCTTTACATTATCTTTGACAGTTGAGTCAATGATTTCTATGGAATCTTCTGTTCCTGAGATTCTCTCTTCCATCTCTTGTATTCTGTTGGTGAAGCTTGTATCTACAGCTCCTTGTCTCTTCTTTTGATTTTCTATATCCAGGGTTATTTCCATGTGTTCTTTCTTGATTGTGTCTATTTCCATTTTTAATTCCTTCAACTGTTTGATTGTGTTTTCCTGGAATTCTTTCAGGGATTTTTGTGTCTCCTCTCTATGGATTTCTACTTGTTTATTTATGTTTTCCTGGAATTCTTTCAGGCATTTTTGCAATTCCTCTCTGTAGGCTTCTACTTGTTCTCTAAGGGAGTTCTCCACGTCTTTCTTGAAGTCCTCCAGCATCATGATCAAATATAATTTTGAAACTAGATCTTGCTTCTCTGGTGTGTTTGGATATTCCATGTTTATTTTGGTGGGAGAATTGGGCTCCGATGATGCCATGTTTTCTTGGTTTCTGTTGCTTGGGTTCCTGCGCTTGCCTCTCGCCATCAGATTATCTCTAGTGTTACTTTGTTCTGCTATTTCTGACAGTGGCTAGACTGTCCTATAAGCCTGTGTGTCAGGAGTGCTGTAGACCTGTTTTCCTGTTTTCTTTCAGCCAGTTGTGGGGGCAGAGTGTTCTGCTTTCGGGCATGTAGGTTTTCCTATCTACAGGTCTTCAGCTGTTCCTGTAGGCCTGTGTCGGGAGTTCACCAGGCAGGTTTCTTGCAGGGTAAAAGTTGGTCCTACCTGTGGTTCCAAGGCTCAAGTTTGCTCATGGGGTACTGCCTAAGTCCTCTCTGCGGCAGCAGCAACCGGGAAGATCTGCGCCGCTCTTTCCGGGAGCCTCCGTGCACCAGGGTTCCAGATGGCGTTTGGTGTTTTCCTCTGGGGTCTGGATGTGCGCAGAGTACAGTCTCTTCTGGTTTCCCAGGCGTGTCTGCCTCTCTGAAGGTTTAGCTCTCCCTCCCACGGGATTTGGGTGCAGAGAACTGTTTATCCGGTCTGTTTCCTTCAGGTTCCGGCGATGTCTCAGGCGCAGAGGTCCTGCCGCTCCTGGGCCCTCCCCTACGGGAACCCAGAGGCCTTATACAGTTTCCTCTTGGGCCAGGGATGTGGGCAGGGGTGGGCAGTGTTGGTGGTCTCCTCCGCTCTGCAGCCTCAGGAGTGCCCACCTGACCAGGCGGTGAGGTCTCTCTCCCACGGGGTTTGGGAGCAGAGAGCTGCTGCGGGCCGGGATCCGCGGGTCAATGTTTAACTTCTTAATTCATTAGGCACAATATTAAGAATGGGAAAGGGTATGAAAAATGAAAAATATATAATGTAAAAGTATGTTATATGTATGGAATGTACATGGATATCATGCAGCAAGTGGGCACTATCAGTGCAGAGACAGAGGAAGAGGAATAGGTGTCCTGTAGCCTGGGCTGTACACAGATCTCAACCACAGCAGAAAGAGATGGAAGGAAAACCAATGCATATCTTCCCACCCCAAAATTTGTTTGATATGATTATTTCCTCTGGCAAATGCAGAAGGAGATCTTTCTCATGCTCCCTTCATCTCCTTATATGTATACATTCTCAGTTTGTTACTGTTGTAACATCTTTCTGCACTCCAGGCTAGCCTTCATCCTCCTATCCTATCTCTGTCTCCCAGGAAGGATTAGTCATGAGTACCACACACCCTGACTCAGTGACCCCATTAAAGAATGCCCCAGAGAACAATCAATGCAAATGTTCAGTGTGCTCTGGCATCCTCTGCTTGGTCTCCAGGCAAATTTTTTCTGTAATCAATCCACATATACAGGCAGGATAGTTGCATCTGTGTGTTAGCAGGAGGTAGAATTGGGGACCTCAACATGCTAGGCAAGTTCCCTACCGTTGAACTAAGTTTTCACACTTCATAACTTTATTGCTGTATTCTGGCTGTGCCTCTCAGGAGAGATCTACATGCGGTTCCTCTTTGCCTGGACTTCTTTGCTTCATCCATCTTATCGAATTGGATGGCTGTATATATATGGGCCACATGTGGGGCAGGCTCTGAAAGGGTGTTCCTTCTGCCTCTGTTCTAAATTTGCCTCCCTATTCCATGTCAAGGGTACTCTTGTTCCCCTTTTAAGGAATGAGTGAAACATTCCCATTTTGGTCATCCTTCTTGAGTTTCATGTGTTCTGTGCATCTAGGGTAATTCGAGCATATGGGCTAATAGCCACTTATCAATGACTGCATACCATGTGTGTTTTTCTGTGATTGGGTTACCTCACTCAGGAAGATATTTTCCAAGTCCATCCATTTGCCTATGAATTTCATAAAGTCATTGTTTTGATAGCTGAGTAATATTCCATTGTGTAGATATACCACATATTCTGTATCCATTCTTCTGTTGAAGGGCATCTGGGTTCTTTTTTTTTTTAAAGATTTATTTATTTTATTTATGTGAGTACACTGTCTCTGTCTTCAGACACACCAGATCAGGGCATCAGATCCCATTACAGATGGTTCTGAGCCACCATGTGGTTGCTGGGAATTGAACTCATGACCTCTGGAAGAGCAGTCAGTGCTCTTAACCACTGAGCCATCTCTCCAGCCCGCATCTGGGTTGTTTCCAGGTTCTGGCTATTATAAATAAAGCTGCTATGAACATAGTGGAGCATGTGTCTTTGTTATATGTTGGGGCATCTTTTGGATGCCCAAGAGAGATATAGCTGGGTCCTCAGGTAGTTCAATCTCCAATTTTCTGAGGAACCTCCAGACTGATTTCCAGAATGGTGTACCAGTCTGCAATCCCACCAACAATGGAGGAGTGTTCCTCTTTCTCCACATCCTCACCAGCATTTGCTGTCACCTGAGTGTTTGATCTTAGCCATTCTCACTGGTGTGAGGTGAAATCTCAGGGTTGTTTTGATTTGCATTTCCCTTATGACTAAAGATGTTGAACATTTCTTTAGGTGTTTCTCAGCCATTCGGTATTCCTCAGCTGTGAATACTTTGTTTAGCTCAGAACCCCATTTTTAATAGGGTTATTTGTCTCCCTGCAGTCTAACTTCTTGAGTTCTTTGTATATTTTGGATATAAGCCCTCTATCTGTTGTAGAATTGGTAAAGATCTTTTCCCAATCTGTTGGTTGCCGTTTTGTCCTAACCACAGTGTCCTTTGCCTTACAGAAGTTTTGCAGTTTTATGATATCCCATTTGTCGATTCTTGATCTTAGAGTATAAGCCATTGGTGTTTTGTTCAGGAAATTTTTTCCAGTGCCCATGTGTTCGAGATGCTTCCCCACTTTTTCCTCTATTAGATTGAGGGTATCTAGTTTGATGTGGACGTCCTTGATCCACTTGGACCTAAGCTTTGTACAGGGTGATAAGCATCGATCGATCTGCATTCTTCTACATGTTGACCTCCAGTTCAACCAGCACCATTTGCTGAAAATGCTATCTTTTTTCCATTTGATGGTTTTGGCTCCTTTATCAAAATAAAGTGACCATAGGTGTATGGGTTCATTTCTGGGTCTTCAATTCTATTCCACTGGTCTATCTGTCTGTCTCTGTTCCAATACCATGCAGTTTTTATCACTATTGCTCTGTAATACTGCTTGAGTTCAGGGATAGAGATTTCCCCTGGAGTCCTTTTCTTCTTGAGATAGGTTTAGCTATCCTGGGTTTTTTGTTATTCCAGGTGAATTTGCAAATCATTCTGTCTAACTCTTTGAAGAATTGGATTGGTATTTTGCTGAGTATTGCATTGAATCTGTAGCTTGCTTTTGATAAAATGGCCATTTTTACTATGTTAATCCTGCCAATCCGTGAGCATGGGAGATCTTTCCATCTTCTGAGGTCTTCTTCAATTTCTTTCTTCAGAGACTTGAAGTTCTTATTGTTCTCCAGATTCACCACAGGAAGGGGTGGGAGGCTCTTTCTGAGAACAGTTTTTTTTTGTTTTGTCTTAATTAACTTAGTCAGAATCTTGATTACCAAAACTTATTTCATATCACTTGGACATCCTGATGTCAGATGTATCTCTCAGAAAAGTCACAAGTTTGTCATAGGCATCCTGACCACCAGAGGTATTTCTCAAAACCTTGTTTTCATAACTTTGTTTCTCATATCTATGAAACTTTCTTTTTTTCAAAAGTTGATTTTATTCTATATTAGAATGGATACTCCAGCTTGCTCCTTCAGACCATTTGATTGGAAAGTGGTTTTCCAGGCTTTTACTCTGAGGTAGTATCTGTCTTTTTCTCTGGGGTGTGTTTCTTGTAGGCAGCAAAATGCTGGGCCCTCTCTACATATCCAGTCTGTTAATCTGTGTCTTTTTATTGGGGAATTGAGTCCATTGTTTTGAGAGATATAAAGGAATGGTGACTGTTGCTTCTGTTATTTTGAAATTTGGAGGTAGGATTATGTTTGTGTGTTCGGTCTTCTTTTGGTTTGGTTCCTAAAAGATTACTTTCTTGCTTTTTCTATGGCATAGCTTGCCTCCCCCTTTTGGGCTTTGCCATTTATTATCCTTTGTAGCACTGTATTTGTAGAAAGATATTGTGTAAATTTGGTTTTCTCATATAATATCTTGGTTTCTCCATATATATTAATTGAGAGTTTTGCTGGATACAATAGCCTGGGCTATCATTTGTGTTCTATTAGGGTCTGTATGACACCTGTCCAGGATCTTCTGGCTTTCATAGTCTCTGGTGAGAAGTCTGGTGTAATTCTGATAGGTCTGCCTTTATGTTACTTGACCTTTTTCCTTTACTGCTTTTAATATTCTTTCTTTGTTTTGCGCATTTGGTGTTTTGACTATTATGTGGTGTGAGGAGTTTCTATTCTGGTCCAATCTATTTGGAGTTCTGTAGGCTTCTCATATGTTTATGGGCATCTCTTTTTTTAGGATAGGGAAAATTTCTTCTATGATTTTGTTGAAGATATTTAATAGCCCTTTAAGTTTGGAGTCTTCACTCTCTTTTATACCTATTATCCTTAGGTTTGATCTTCTCATTGTGTCGTGGATTTCCTCTATGTTTTGGGCTAGGAGCTTTTTCCATTTTACATTATCTTTGACAGTTGTGTCGATGTTTTCTATGGTATCTTCTGTTCCTGAGATCTCTCTTCAATCTCTTGTATTCTGCTTGTGATGTTCTCATCTATGACGCCTAATCTCTTCCCTAGGTTTTCTATCTCCATGGTTGTCTGCCTTTATACTTTCTTTATTGCTTCTATTTCCATTTATAAATCCTGGATGTTTTTGGTCAATTCCTTGTCCTGTTTCGTTTTTTTTCCCCAGTATTCTTTAAGGGATTTTTGTGTTTCCTCTTTAAGGGCTTCTAGTTGTTTGTGTTGTCCTGTATTTCCTTAAAGGAGTTATTTATGACCTTCTTAAGTCCTCCATCACCATGATAGAATGTTATTTTAAATCTAGATCTTGCTTTTCTGGTGTGTTTGAATATCCAGTATTTGCTTTGATTGGAGAATTGGGCTCTGATGATGCCAAGTAATCTTGGTTTCTGTTGCTTTCTGTTCCCCTGTACCCATGTTTTTTATTTGAAATTGGCCCCAGTGCTTGTTTCAAGAATTTTGTGCCCTATGTCCACCAAAACTGTCTGGCTTTCCCCTCCTCCTTTAGGTTTAACCAGGGCATGGAATGTAGCTGAACTCCAAGGCTCTTAGTCATATATTCTTCCTATATAAATTATAGGAAGTTGCTTACCAACAAAACCATCCAGGCACTGAAGTTCCTGACAGATATCAGGTGCAGTTTGTTTTTAAAATGCCATACTTCCCACTGACAATGTTCTCTTGTTTCTGGGTCCAAAAGAATGTAGGTTTTATAGTCTTCAAAAAATTCTTTTTAGATATTCTCTAGGACTCTCATTATTTCACCTGTCTACCTTAGATAAATTTATAGGCCAAATTGATAGAAGCTTCTCTTAGGCTCACCCAACAGAATCTGAAGGTAGGCACATATCCTCTCCCTACCTTCAACAGCCTTACAATACCAGTTGGGAATGTTCAAAGTAAAGGCTGTACCTGTGTGAGCAACCGCTAGATCCAATTTCTAAGCTTCTCCCACAATTCTCTTACATTCTTCAGTTGTGAAAAAGAACGTGAAGCAGTTGTTGACAGTCATCACAGACGGGTTTATGAGTCAACATGATTGAATCTAAAAGACCTAGGAGATCTGAGGGTCTTTTTGAAAATGGAGGGAGGGGTCTATAACTTCCAATTATAAAGGTCATTACTGGCCAATGGTACATAGGACATAACTGTCTCCCCTGTACATCTGGGTGTTCAGAAGAGGAGAGGAGTATGGACATAGTAGAGTCAATTCCTCTGTGCAAAATAGTCTGAATGTGAGTTGGACTCACATTAGGTAAGGGCAACAATACTCATCAAAGGAAAAAGGCACAAGATGCCATTTCGATCTTACCGTGTGTGCACCAAATCAAAGGCATGTAAGTATAGCAGCAGCCATTAAAAGTCTCACTATCAAAAAAAAAATGCCCAGAACCAGATAATTTTCACACAAAATTCTATCATTCTAAGAGGAGTTATGGCCTATACTCCTCAAATCATTCCATAAAACAAAAACAGAAGGAATATTTCCCACTCTATTTTATGAGAGATTACAGTTACCCTGATATCTAAAACAAAAATCAATTTCCCTTATGGACTCTCATACAAACATAATCATTAAATAATTAAAAACATATTCCAAGAACACATTAAAAATATCATGTACAAAAACAAAGTAGGCTTTGTCTCAGGTGAATAGGGGTGCTTCGATATACAAAAATCAAACTTTAATTGGCCATGTAAACCAACTGACAGAAAAAACAGCAAATCAAATGCAAACAAAAAAAGCAAAAAACATGCTCATTAAACTGGATCCAGGAAAGGTCTTTAAGAAGCGACCCGTTAATGATAAAAGTTCTTCAGAGATTGCCACACAGATGATAGAGCTAAATATAATAATGGTAATATAGAAGAAGCCCATGTCAACATCAACTTAAATGGGGAGAAACTCAAAGCCACTGTACAAAAGCAAAGGCAAGTAGTGGTTTCTCATTCTCTTAAATCTACTCAATACAGCAGTTGAAGTCTTAATTAGAACAATAAGGCAACTGGTAATTAACAGGATAAATACATTAAGGTTGAAAGATTTTTATTTGCAGATATATAATACACATAAATTAGGTGAAAATTTTTACATGCCAGTTAAGTTAGGTCATCTATTCTGCCCAGTATAATGCAGACAGGTCTTTCCAAAGAGTCAGTTGAGCTGTGTTTCAGGCCAGTTGAATCCCAGGTTCAAGACATCAGACAAGAATAAAACATCAGCAGGGTAGATATCCGGTAGAGTGTCCAAGACCCTAGTGCTGCCCTTTCCCCACACACCATTTTGACATATTACAGCTCTTGTAAATCCAGGCTGCCTTTGCCCAGATTCACTGTAAATGCTCCAGCAATACTGTAGTCTAAACAGAAATCATTGGTAAAATGAGTGGTTGTTGCTGTTGGAAGACAGGTGTAGGTCATAGCTGTCAAGCTCCTAAAATATCTTTCAGCATTTGAGTGAGGGCTCCAAGCAAGGACAATGTATAGAAGCCAGGGAGCGAAATGTTTCCTCCACCAAGTAGGGATGTGACTCCACCATTGACTTCCACCCCACGGTCTCAGAGACTTCAGAAGCATGAAGTATAATGAAATCCATAGCTTTACTCTTCAGGTTCTCTGCTCTGTGGAGGTCAGCCAGGATGAGAGTGGGTACAGCATTTTTCACAGAGATGTTGCTGAACAGGGCATCCTCACACATGACCTTCAAGCCCTGCAGGGCATACTTATCAGCAGCTGCAAACAAACCAGTGGCCATTGAGTGGCTGTGGAGGTGTGGTGCCTTCCCTGTGTAAATGAAATGCATCATTTCCTTAAAGACTTGCAGGTGAATGTCATGGATTTCAATGCGGTTTGTTAAGCTCTCTAGCATTTCATGTTCAAACATGGCTCTGAAAACTGGAGAGTGAGCTGCTAGGATGGCCTTGTGAGATCTGAATTCCTGGCCAGCTTCCACCAGGCTGCAGTCTGAAGAGGGAATTTTCCCACAGCTCTCCTAGGTCTTCTGCCAATATTTGCATTGGATCCCTGATTGCAGGTATCATGTTCTGTCCAGGCCTGCTAAAGAAGGGTCCTGATATGCTCACCTTGCAACACAGGGTAAGCTTGTCTTCAGGGTGAAGCCAATGACTAGAGGAGGAAATCTCGAAGGATGAAATTTTTGCATCCCCAGTATCGATTTGGCAGAAACCTTAAAACATCTGAGATCTTTGTAATAATATATTTCTCTCCTTGGGCATTTATGACCCAGAACTGTACCTTTGCCCAAACTGCGCTCTTTGGACGACTGAGCAAACCCAGGTAAACAGACAGGTAATCTGTGCTTTCTTCATCAACACCGTTTGGGTATATTGTCAAACACCATTGTACTTCTTCACTGGCCTCTAATGAGAACCCTGGGCTTGTAATATTTTCCCGAATTCCATCCATGCAAAATGAAAAGTTTCTAATGGCCCACTCATAGCAGAAATTCTGAACACTGATGTGTGTGTAGCCACAACTCTTGACTTCCAGGTCCCTTGACATGTCTTCTGGAGGTAGTTTGGAGGTTAAAGTTGATCTGAAAGAAGTAATAGAAGTTACTATTCACTCTGTAGGATACAGTTATAGATATCCTTTAGATTTTATTTTCTCTGTCTGCTAAATTGTCCCTTTATATTCTTGGAAACTTGTATTTCTATTCAGTTTCTGTAGGTTTCCATATTTGTTCTACTGAAGATAAAACAGACTCACTACGACTGATAAATATCTCTCTCTCTCTGTCTCTGTCTCTGTCTGTCTCTCTGTGTTTGTGTCTCTCTCAGTCTCCAATATTCTCACTCATCCCAGCCATGGGTCTGTCTCTGTGTGTGTTTATTGAATCTTATGTCAGTTGTAACTACTTTTGACTATTCTATCTAACGTTGGAAGAGTTTGGAAGTGTACAAACAATCTCATTTCAATTGTGTAGTATTAATTGGGGTCCTGTAGCAAACATAAAGAATGAATTTCTCTATATACATAGAAAGTGGATGTATGAGAAAAATCTATATGCAGAGGTTGAGCTAATATAAATATGGCTAAAGTCAATACGCAATTATTCCACAAGGTTTGAAGTCTCAGGTCTTCTTCAGTATTGAACAGAATCCTGAAGAATTAGATTCAGATGCCAGTGAAGAAATGAGTTTGCTAGTAAGATGAGAGCAAGCAAGCAAAGACTCACAATTGACTTCTCCTATATACTTACATAGGCCTGCAATAGAAGTGGGGCCCAGTTAAGTGAATGTCTTCTAGTCTTAAGATCTGGATTAATGGTGTGTGTTTTACTGCCTCAAGACTCAGATTAAAAGTGTGTTTTTCTACCCAAACAGTCTGTAGTTGAACTGGATCTATCTACTTCAACATAAGTCACAAAATGTTAAAAGGCATCCCCTCCAGTATTTTAGGTTACTTAAGTCGACAGATAGTCTAAACATGAAGAAATTCACCACCAAAGTGATGTTTCATGACTGTGGTGCATTGGGCTGTCAGGAGGGGTGGGGGGTGCCTGATCTAGAAAAGAAATTAAAGACCCTTCTATGAGATTTGTCAGATAGGCTCCTAACTGTTATTTGGGGGGGGGGAGCTCTGCAAGAATAAACTGGAGTGGGGCAACATTTGTGTTGTAAATAAACAAATAAATGATGAAGAAAAAGAAGCAAGTACAGAGAGAAAAGTAAGAGAGGATGCAGTTTTTCCAGGAGAGTTTTTCAGAGATAGGTTGAAAAGAGAGAAATGGAGATATGGGGGGAAAACAGAATGATACAGAGAACAAGGAAGGAGCCAGAAGAGTACAATAGTTGGTTAAGTTAGTTTGAGGCAAGGCAGAGCAGTTCAGGAAAAACTGAAAGAACACAGATTGAATCAGTTACAATGGAGAGGGGTTTTAAACCACCCAGCCAGACTTCAGAAAGAAGTAGGTAGGAGTGAATCATGCACCTAAAAGTGCCAGAGGCTAAAATGATTCTAGGCCTAGAATAGATTTTAAAAGGCTAGAAGCTTCCAGGACTAGGCATATGTTATCAAGTGGAGGCAGAAAGCCTCAGAGACGACAATAAATACAGATGAATAATAGTTATTTTTACAATAAGAACACTACAAAGTCTGCAGTAGCTCTATACCAGGTAGACAGCTGAGCTGCTCCATGCACAGTTCAGACCTGCTCCTGCATTTAGGAACAGAGGGTGAATGACTTCAGGGAAGCAAGGACCACTTGTCCCTCAGACAAAACCTGCCCACTTATCTCACTAAATAATTTCTACCTAGACAGATATAATTTCTCTTTTTATGTCTTTTCTCTGCTTTTTTATGTCTTTTTTATGTCCATTTCTGCCATTGCAAAATCTAACAAACATTTGACTTTCCTTCAGACAGAGCTGTAGCTTCAGCACCATCTTGGTTGGGGTCAGTTTTCTGAATGACTGCGATCTTTGTTATGGGCAGATGAGGTTTGCCTATGCTATTGCTTCAGCATCATCTTCGCTTAAGGCAGGTGACATGACTGGTTGTAGCTTCATTGCCATCTTAGTTAATGACAGTCCCACAACCATCCGCCATATTTGTTATAGACAGTTACAAACACACAGCCTTCTCACCTTAGAACAATCTTCGAGTCTCTAATTGCTATCCTGACTTGGTAAGTCATTATTTAATATTAATTTAAAGATTTACAACAGTAAAAAGTTAAAGATCACTGCCTTAATGATTGCATAACTCAGATATGTTTAATATTCATTAGCTCTCAATCTTTTCAGAAATCTGATAAATGTGACCTCACATATTTAAAGTTATTAGGACAGAGAATCCCAAAGCATAACAGGTACAATTACCCCCACCCCTACCTACCAAGGTCTCTGAGAAGAAATAGGCACAGTGATAAGACTGCCTAGATTGTGGTATGATAACCACTGAGAAACAGTACTCCATTGCCTTGCTGCTACCAGGGCTCAGCCTACACTGCTGTCAAACTGAGGATACCCAGAGAGTTAAATGTCTCATATTGCCTAGGACAGGGTGAGTCACTTTTCCAAAGTTCCTATTCCACAGGAAAAAGCTTCTCCTCTTCTGGGCCTAATGACCACACTGATCTGCCCGAGCTGTGATGGAGACCACGTGGGCCTGGGAAAAATGTCTAGGTAGTAGAGTATTGACCAACCACTCTCATTTTAGTTAATGACATCTGGGTTAAAATTTATTTTCCCCAAATTTCTGACTACATCGGTAGCTAAGATAACTACAGCTAGAAAACAGATATCTAGTTCCTCACCCCACGGTAATCTACCACCTTGTGAGCTCAGTAGTCAATTCATTAACTGGTTAAGACTACCAGATCTCTTGGCAAAAACAGACAGGTTTGCCTTAGTCACAGGCTTAGGATGAACGGTACACATGTTCAGATGTAACCTTTCACGGATATAACCTTCTCTTACTTTCTTTTCTAAACTCAGATTCCAGTGACTAATGCTTCATATTTCCTGTGCTTGTCATGCCACTGTCCTAACATGAACCAATAGAGTTCTTATAAATTAGCCTAATCCTAATAAAACATTCCATGATACAATCTAAATTGTATATCTCAAGTTCAAATTTGTTTCCTTTGACTGTCTTTAAACTACAGGTATAAAGTGTGTCTTGTGCTAAATCTATACTATCAGCTGACATATTTACAAATATAAGTATCCTTTTTTGGTTACCTTTTAACTACAGACTTAAGATGTTTCCCAGGCTAAATTATGTGATCAATTATCTTCACAAAGTTCTCAAATTTTCCAGTTTTTTAATTGTCTTTTCAATATATACTTCAAAATGATTCTCATTATAATGAATTTATATATATTCAGTTTCCTAAACAGAAGTGAAAGCCCTTCTTGCTCCTTCTGTTCCAGGAAAGGTTTTTGTAATCCCTATGCTCATTTTATAGACTGTTCACTCTGGCAACAAATGTATCTATCACTTATGTAAACTTATAAGCTCCAAGAAACACAATCAGACCCACCCCCCATGGGTCAGTCAGACGCCAGTTGCATAAGTAAACTATCAATCAATAGCCTAAGTTCCCTCTTGGGACCTATTCCAGAGGGTGGGATTCCTCTCCTGTTTCCTGGGATTGGAATGCCCCTCATCCAAACAGCCAAGCCCTAAGGGTTTCAAATGTACACCCAAGAATAATTCTTTCCTCCCAAACACGCTGAACTTTGTTCTCTACTATATATCATATACTAATACTACTATTACTATTAAACCCACCTCCACCCCCACCCACACACACATAATGTTTCAACATCCTGTCAGTTCAAGGAATTTACTCAAATCAACATCCATGTCAGTTCCAGAGAAGCAACCCACATACTCCAATCTACTCTCACAGACACAGACGCTTCTACTGGACCTACTGCTTCTACCTACAGATGGTTCCACAGACCCTTAATAGCAAGGAAACAGCCAACTCTCCTAAGACTGGATCAACAACAACATCCATATTTTCTTTGGTTTCCCAGAGACACATCACCTCAAAATCAGCAAGAAGTAGTTAAAGATCATGATGAACCTATTCCTGTTCCACCATAGTCTCTATCAAATTATTCCTCTAATTTTAAATTAATTCATAATGATGGAATTTTAGCATTCCTCCTAGGCTTCACCTAACAATTACCTGGCAACAACCAGATAGGCATGACTCACTGTAAAAAAGGCTGTTTGCCCCCTCCTTACTCTCTTACTCTCTCTTCCTCTTCCTCTCCCTGATTATAACCCCTTTCTCTGTCTCTCTGTCACCTTCCCCACTGCCCCTCTTTCTCCATGTGTTCCTGGCCACAAATTCTGATTCTTTTTCTCTCTCTTCTCTTCCTCTCTCTCTCTGAGTCACACAGTCTCTCTATACTCTATTTGTATGTCTGACTTTTTCTGCCTCTACTCCCTGCTCTTCCCTACTTAACTCCCCTTCCTATGCTCAAAATAACCTTGATTCTATACTAAAGCTATATATATATTTTTTTCTATATTCATCTATCTACTGATCTATCATCTATCTATACTATCTATATCATAAATAAACTATATTCTAAACTATATAATAAACTATATTCTATACAATGGGTGATACTCCCAGGGGAAGTGATGCCTCAGAATGGCCCTGACAACAGATAGCCCCTCCCACCCACATCATACCTAGTTCTAACAACCATATCCTGGCTCTCTTTTCATAAAATAAAAGAGTTATAATATCAAACTATCGATTAGTTTCAATAATGTTCAACATTCTGATTTCAAACATGTTGTATTAGTCAGGGGCCTATAGAGAATGTACAGAATAAGTTCCTCTGCACGAATAGAAACTGGATATATGAGAAAAACTTAAGGGTGGGGTCCAGCTACCAACAATGTCTGAAGCCAGTACTTACTTAGTCCACAAGGTTTGAAGTCTGTGGTATTCACGTTCTTCAGTATATGCTGGAATTCTGAAGAAGTGGGCTCTAACACCTATGAAAAATGGGCTTGCTAGTAAGATGAAAGCAAGCAGGCAAAAATACAAAGCTTCCTTCTTCCATGAGCTTATATAGACCTCCAGCAGAAGGTGTGGCCCAGTCTTCTGGTCTCAAAATCAGGATTAAAGGTGTGTAATTTCCTGACACAGGAATCAGATTAAAGGTGTGTTTTTTCTATCCAGAGTCTCTAAGTGAACTGGCTCTATGTTCTTCAAATTAAGAGAAAAAATAAAAGTTAAGTATGCAGTCTAGTATGGGACTTGACTTAATTCCAGTGTTACTCCAGATGGGACTAAGAGTAGCCATCATCAGTGTACTTTGGGAATTGTGGTCAATCATCCATAAATGAAGGGATCATGTCATTTTCTGCACAGGTAGTATTTATTCTTGTGGTGGTCTTACACTAATTCCTCCCACAAATATCATCAGAGAAGGGGTCTTAATTTGTCAGAAGTCTAAGTGTTCACAAAATGGAGGGCAGGTGGAAGAACTCCTACATGGTGGGAAGAAAGCACAGCCCCAAACCTCTGAAGGTGGCTTTCTTCTATCTTGTATATTAATCCAATCAGACCCACAGGCCCTGTGGTGACTCTCCCAAATTTGATTGGGGGTCTTGTAATTCCCCCTCAGGAAATCCTCCTTAAAAATCCTTTCCCAGATTCACCTAAGCATGTGGTTTAGGAATATCCTAAGTGCTTTTCGATTCAATCACTTTAACTGGCAGGATTCAGCTCATCAGTACCTCATAGTCTGCATACTCTTCAGGTGAGTTCTGACCTCTTCAGACTTGGAACTGCAGTGATTGCTCTGTTGGTCCTGAAAGGGAGAGAGTATTCTGTTTTCCAAGGTCTGCAGCATATATTGAACAGATATCATAGAGTGGGGTTTGTGATGTTTGTGCTTATGTAAAGTGACAGGTAAAATTCTACCTAGGTCTCTCCTCTCTCTAGTTTGTCATGTCTTAGTGAGAATTCACAGCATAGAAGACACAGAAACAATTTCAGTGATTCAATCACTTCAGCAGCTCCTGGCTCTCCTGTATATCTTGCTCCAAGTTTGCTTCTCTCAATAGTAGATTGATTTTTATTTTTTATTTCTGGATTAGACTTATCTCAAACTATGAGCATCAGTGACTGTATCTGGTGTTTTTGGGGCCACAATAAGAGGATCCCCTGAAAACTCTAACATTTGAGATGCTTGTAGACGATCACTGTGCAAACACCCCTTTGCAGGAAAGGTGCTCTAAAATGTTCTTTTCTTAGCTCTCAAGAGTAGGCTCCTGTAGGGTGGAAGTTCCCTCTTTCAGGAGAACTGAGACCCCCTGGTCATGAATCATGGACTTTGCTCATGAAATCTCTGTCACAGTGTAAAGCAGGGGTAATGTATTTGTAGGGAGGTGGATGGGAGGAATGATTTTACTAGAGACCTGCCAGAGACAAAAGTTTTTGTAGCACACAGGAGGAAGACAGGTAATAAGTGTGGTAATCATCCTCATACCAGAGCAACTAGTCATTATTAAAAAAACCAAAATGACCAGCAGACCAAATTAGCGTCTAGCCCTGAGATCTTGTAGACACTGGATCACCAACCAGGCAGTAAACACTAGCAGAGATGAGGCCTCCAACACATATACAGCAGAGGACTCCCAGGTCTGGGTTCAGTCAGAGAAGGTTCACCTACCCTCAAGAGGCTGGAGGCCCCAGGATATTTAGAGTTCTGGTGGGGTGGGTGGTGTCAGGACATCCTTGTGGAAATTTGGTGGTGTGAGGGGAGTGTGGGGGCAGGGCAGAATATGGGATGTGGGTGGGAGGGTCGATCAGGACGGGAACATAATCTGGAATGTAAAAATAAATAACTAAATAAAATTATTTAGAGATATGTAAAAAACAGACAAATGTACATAGAAATCTCAAGAGAGATGGACAGAGCAGGGGAGAGAGAGACATAGAAGAGAGAGAGACAGAGATGAGAGAGAAAGAAACAAAGACACACAGAGAGATAAAGAGAGACACAGTGACACTACACAGACAACCAGTGGTGGCTGGCACATATCCATGCTCCCAGAAAGAGGAGAATCTGGTGATGTCTTTCACAGTCTCTAGAACCTGGTACCTAAACTGAAGATGCCTTAACCATACTTACCTCAGAGGTTACAGTCCAGGCAGCAGTCAAATACTTTCCTGCAAAAGTCACTTTTATTTACACATATTAATTGTCATTTTTGAGGCTTTTTGTCTTGGTCTGTCGACATAGGACTAGTCCTGAAAGGTTCTAGCCTCTGTCAATTCTAACTAGGCTTAGAATGTTCTCTGCTTCTGAGATTTATGGCTGAACAAGCTCACCACTTTCTAATTCCTTCTCATCTCTGGCTGCCTGATTTCATTTGTTCTGGCTCGAAACTTCTCTCTACTTGTAACTGAGTCAATCTGGGTCTTCTCAGCTTCTCATGAATTGTTCACACGGTCTCATACTAACTTTGGAAATCAGTTTTAATATTCTGTCTCCACCTCACTCTCTGGCTTATTCTATCTTTACTTGTGTCTGTCCTTTACTCTCTTCAACCTCTCTCTGTACCACTGTCTCATTAAACCTGGCCTCTCTCCTTTACTCTCTGCACTGACCTCTTAAATAGCTTTCCTTCCTAAATCTTCTTGTCAGAGTTGAAGATATCCGTTTCTGTCTAATCCTTCTCTGATTTTTCAGTTTCTCTTCACACTGGTGCTTCTTTCTCCAAACAAATTTTATCTTCAGTGTTAGGAACTAATGATATATTAAGGGTATGTTTGTATTCCAACCAGAGGGATTAAAGGTGTCTCCTAAAGCTGAGCCACTCCATAACTAAAATATTGTACTTATATAAATTGATTTTGAGTTGTTTGTGTGGGCATTTTGGGGTCGAGGATTTCCTGTTACAAATCTGACTGATAAATTGCAAGTCTGAAGATTTGATTTTTTGGGGGGTTACAGATACTTGTTCAAAGTGACAGCCAGCATTCTGGTGGCTAGTCAAAGGTTTTTTGTTTGTTTTTTTCAGGAAGTAACAAAATTTTGAGGTTCACATTATGATCAAGTATGCTGTAACAGTTTTCTTTTTGGGTGGAGATGTCAGCATCCTCCTAAGTGTTTTAGGAAAAAATTAATCAAAGACAATCTTCCCAATCTGAACTCAGGTTGAGAACGCTCTGAAAATCCTTGAACACTGCCCTCTCTTACTTGCCCTGAGGGACTGAGATCCTAGTATCTCAAAGTGTAGTTTCTAGAATTCTTGTGGAGCCCCCAGGAATCTTGTCAGGTAGTCTGCTGAGAAGTCTTGAACATGAATTCCTTTTCTATGGTATTTTCGCTTGTATTGATTTTTCTTTTATATATTACAACTTAGCTCCAGTTTCACCCCTCCTTTCCTCCATGTCCCTTCCCCACCCCAATATTCCCTCTTCCACATCCACTCCTTTTCTTCCTTCCAAATGAGAGCAGGCCTCACGGGGATGTCACCACAAATGACAGGTTACAATAAGCCTGGCAAATGCCATCATACTGAGGTGGGACAATGCAAACCATTAGGAGGAAAGGGGTCATAAAAGCAGGCAAATGAGTTAAAGAATTGTAGCATATGATTATAAAAAATAGCCCATGCTATATCCTGCTGCCAACAAGAGTGGACTTTTCTGCCCCATTGATTCCCATGGCTAGCAGGGTTCTGAAATGCCCACATCTTCCCAGGCCAACTGGCCCCTTTGGCTAGCCTGGAGAAAGAGGGCTGCTGCTCAAACAAGTCCTCATAACACCAAGAACTCAAATTTACAGAGGCTTGTAATTTATCAGTCAGATTTATATCAGTAAATCCTCAACCCCCAAAATGCCCACACAAAGAACTCAAAACTTAATTGCTATAAATACAAGCTGCATACCCAGGTGGGGCAAATGTTCCCTACATAACTCCATTGCCCTTCCATTGCTACTTGGGGCTCTTTCAGGCCATGTGGTTCTGGTTGAACTTCTTTTTCCATCTTCTCTCAATCTCCTGATTCATCTCTCCCTCTCCCTGTCTGTCTCTCCCCCTCTCTAAAACTTCCAGCTCGGCCCCATCCTCCCACTGCACAATTACAGCCTGTAGCCTTATCTCACTAATTAAGATTTTACCTTCTCTTTGTTTTGTTGCCAAATGATTAGCTTCTTGCTTTTTCTAGGGTGTAGCCAATCACAGAAAAACACACATGGTATGCACTCATTGATAAGTGGCTATTAGCCCAAATGCTTGAATTACCCTAGATGCACAGAACACATGAAACTCAAGACGGATGATCAAAATGTGAATGCTTCACTCCTTCTTTAAAAGGGGGAACAAGAATACCCTTAGGAGGGGATAGGGTGGCAAAGTGTAGAACCGAGGCAGAAGGAACACCCATTCAGAGCCTGCCCCACATGTGGCCCATACATATACATATAAGGTGGATACATACATACATATAAGAAGGATAAAGCAAAGAAGTGCAGGCTAACAGGAACCAGATGTAGATCTCTCCTGAGAGACACAGCCAGAATGCAGAAAATACATAGGCGAATGACATCATTAAACCACTGAACTGAGAACAGGACCCCCGTTGAAGGAATGAGAGAAAGGACTGAAAGAGCTTGAAGGGCTTGAGAGCCCATAAGAACAACAATGCCAATCAACCAGAGCTTTCTGGGACTAAGCCACTACCCAAAGACTATACATGGACTGACCCTGGGCTCCAACCTCATAGGTAGCATTGAATAGCCTAGTAAGAGCACCAGTGGAAGGGGAAGCCCTTGGTCCTGCCAAAGCTGGACGCCCAGTAACGGGATTCTTGGGGGGAGGGCGATAATGGGGGGAGGATGGGGAGTGAAACACCAATATAGAAGGGGAGGGGGAAGGGTTAGGGGTATGTTGGCCTGGAAACCAGAAAAAGGAATAACATTTGAAATGTATAAGAAATACCTAATTTAGTAAAAATGGGTAAAAAAAAAAAGATTTTACCTGACTGCACATGAATAGTGGCACTCTTTAGAAAGCAGAACATACAAACAGCAATCCACAACAGAGACAGGTCAACTTCCCATTGTTAGGAATTCCATCAGAACAGCAAGCAACTCAACTATAACATATATACACAGTGAGTGTCTAAACCCATTTGGGCTCCCTGGCTGTCTGTGAGCCTCCATTGGACTAGGTTAGGTTGGTTGATTCTTTGAGTTCTGAACTGGTGGTGTCCTTGACCCTTCTGCACTCTACAATCCTTCTTCCCCCACTTTTGCAGGATTCTGTGACTTCTGCATAATATTTGGTTTTAAGTTTCTTCCTCTGCACCCATCCATTGCTGGATGAAGCTTCTCTGGTGACAATTATGCTAGATTCCTTTCTACAAGTATAGCAGAGAACTATTAGGAACTGCTCCATTGACTTTTTCGTACAGCAGTCTTTGGTTCTACCTAAGGTCTCTGGACCATCCATTCTCTGGTTCCTGGCCCTCCAGATACTGCCAGGTTTGGGCTCATGATTGAGGCATGGGCCTCGGGTTGTACCAGTCACTTGGTATCCACACTCACAAATTCTGTGTGATTATTACCCTAGGACACCCTACATGTGAGATAGATTGTAGCTTGAAGTTTGAGTGGCTGGGTTGGTGTTCCAATTCCCTCCACTGGAAGGCAGGCCTGGTTACAGAAGTGGCCAGTTCAGGCTTCACATCCCTATTAAGGTCTTTGCGCCTTGGGCAGCACCCCGCGAGCAAACTTGAGCCTCGGGACCACAGGTAAGACCAACTTGTCTGCTGCAAGAGAGCTGCCTGGTGAGATCGGGACACACAGAGGCAGAGTTAATCTAGGACCGGGCACGTCCTGTGTTTGCCGGAGGTCCCACGCCCATGGATCCCGGCCCGCAGCAGCTCTCTGCTCCCAGACCCTGTGGGAAAGAGACCTCACCGCCTGATCAGGTGGGCACTCCTGAGGCTGCAGAGCAGAAGAGACCACCAACACTGCCCACCCCTGCCCACATCCCTGGCCCAAGAGGAAACTGTATAAGGCCTCTGGGCTCCCGTGGGGGAGGGCCCAGGAGCGGCAGGACCCCTGCCTGAGACACCGCCAGAACCTGAGGGAAACAGACCGGATAAACAGTTCTCTTCACCCAAATCCCGTGGGAGGGAGAGCTAAACCTTCAGAGAGGCAGACAAGCCTGGGAAACCAGAAGAGACTGCTCTCTGTGCACACATCTCGGACGCCAGAGGAAAACACCAAAGGCCATCTGGAACCCTGGTGCACTGAAGCTCCCGGAAGGGGCGGCACAGGTCTTCCTGGTTGCTGCCGCTGCAGAGAGCCCGTGGGCAGCACCCCACGAGCGAACTTGAGCCTCGGGACCACAGGTAAGACCAACTTTTCTGCTGCAAGAAAGCTGCCTGGTGAACTCAAGACACAGGCCCACAGGAACAGCTGAAGACCTGTAGAGAGGAAAAACTACACGCCCGAAAGCAGAACACTCTGTCCCCATAACTGACTGAAAGAGAGGAAAACAGGTCTACAGCACTCCTGACACACAGGCTTATAGGACAGTCTAGCCACTGTCAGAAATAGCAGAACAAAGTAACACTAGAGATAATATGATGGCGAGAGGCAAGCGCAGGAACACAAGCAACAGAAACCAAGACTACATGGCATCATCGGAGCCCAATTCTCCCACCAAAACAAACATGGAATATCCAAACACACCAGAAAAGCAAGATCTAGTTTCAAAATCATATTTGATCATGATGCTGGAGGACTTCAAGAAAGACATGAACTCCCTTAGGGAAACACAGGAAAACATTAATAAACAAGTAGAAGCCTACAGAGAGGAATCGCAAAAATCCCTGAAAGAATTCCAGGAAAACACAATCAAACAGTTGAAGGAATTAAAAATGGAAATAGAAGCAATCAAGAAAGAACACATGGAAACAACCCTGGATATAGAAAACCAAAAGAAGAGACAAGGAGCTGTAGATACAAGCCTCACCAACAGAATTCAAGAGATGGAAGAGAGAATCTCAGGAGCAGAAGATTCCATAGAAATCATTGACTCAACTGTCAAAGATAATGTAAAGCGGAAAAAGCTACTGGTCCAAAACATACAGGAAATCCAGGACTCAATGAGAAGATCAAACCTAAGGATAATAGGTATAGAAGAGAGTGAAGACTCCCAGCTCAAAGGAACAGTAAATATCTTCAACAATATCATAGAAGAAAACTTCCCTAACCTAAAAAAAGAGATACCCATAGGCATACAAGATTCCTACAGAACTCCAAATAGATTGGACCAGAAAAGAAACACCTCCCATCACATAATAGTCAAAACACCAAACGCACAAAATAAAGAAAGAATATTAAAAGCAGTAAGGGAAAAAGGTCAAGTAACATATAAAGGCAGACCTATCAGAATCACACCAGACTTCTCGCCAGAAACTATGAAGGCCAGAAGATCCTGGACTGATGTCATACAGACCCTAAGAGAACACAAATGCCAGCCCAGGTTACTGTATCCTGCAAAACTCTCAATTAACATAGATGGAGAAACCAAGATATCCATGACAAAACCAAATTTACACAATATCTTTCTACAAATCCAGCACTACAAAGGATAATAAATGGTAAAGCCCAACATAAGGAGGCAAGCTATACCCTAGAAGAAGCAAGAAAATATCGTCTTGGCAACAAAACAAAGAGAATGAAAGCACACAAACATAACCTCACATCCAAATATGAATATAACGGGAAGCAATAATCACTATTCCTTAATATCTCTCAACATCAATGGCCTCAACTCCCCAATAAAAAGAAATAGACTAACAAACTGGATACGCAACGAGGACCCTGCATTCTGCTGCCTACAGGAAACACACCTCAGAGACAAAGACAGACACTACCTCAGAGTGAAAGGCTGGAAAACAACTTTCCAAGCAAATGGTCAGAAGAAGCAAGCTGGAGTAGCCATTCTAATATCAAATAAAATCAATTTTCAACTAAAAGTCATCAAAAAAAAGATAAGGAAGGACACTTCATATTCATCAAAGGAAAAATCCACCAAGATGAACTCTCAATCCTAAATATCTATGCCCCAAATACAAGGGCACCTACATATGTAAAAGAAACCTTACTAAAGCTCAAAACACACATTGGACCTCACACAATAATAGTGGGAGATTTCAACACCCCACTCTCATCAATGGACAGATCATGGAAACAGAAATTAAACAGAGATGTCGACAGACTAAGAGAAGTCATGAGCCAAATGGACTTAATAGATATTTATAGAACATTCTATCCTAAAGCAAAAGGATATACCTTCTTCTCAGCTCCTCATGGTACTTTCTCCAAAATTGACCATATAATTGGTCAAAAAACGGGCCTCAACAGGTACAGGAAGATAGAAATAATCCCATGCGTGCTATCGGACCACCACGCCCTAAAACGGGTCTTCAATAACAATAAGGGAAGAATGCACACATATACGTGGAAATTGAACAATGCTCTACTCAATGATAACCTGGTCAAGGAAGAAATAAAGAAAGAAATTAAAAACTTTTTAGAATTTAATGAAAATGAAGATACAACATACCCAAACTTATGGGACACAATGAAAGCTGTGCTAAGAGGAAAACTCATAGCGCTGAGTGCCTGCAGAAAGAAACAGGAAAGAGCATATGTCAGCAGCTTGACAGCACACCTAAAAGCTCTAGAACAAAAAGAAGCAAATACACCCAGGAGGAGTAGAAGGCAGGAAATAATCAAACTCAGAGCTGAAATCAACCAAGTAGAAACAAAAAGGACCATAGAAAGAATCAACAGAACCAAAAGTTGGTTCTTTGAGAAAATCAACAAGATAGATAAACCCTTAGCCAGACTAACGAGAGGACACAGAGAGTGCGTCCAAATTAACAAAATCAGAAATGAAAAGGGAGACATAACAACAGATTCAGAGGAAATTCAAAAAATCATCAGATCTTACTATAAAAACCTATATTCAACAAAACTTGAAAATCTTCAGGAAATGAACAATTTCCTAGACAGATACCAGGTACCGAAGTTAAATCAGGAACAGATAAACCAGTTAAACAACCCCATAACTCCTAAGGAAATAGAAGCAGTCATTAAAGGTCTTCCAACCAAAAAGAGCCCAGGTCCAGACGGGTTTAGTGCAGAATTCTATCAAACCTTCATAGAAGACCTCATACCAATATTATCCAAACTATTCCACAAAATTGAAACAGATGGAGCACTACCGAATTCCTTCTACGAAGCCACAATTACTCTTATACCCAAACCACACAAAGACACAACAAAGAAAGAGAACTTCAGACCAATTTCCCTTATGAATATCGACGCAAAAATACTCAACAAAATTCTGGCAAACCGAATCCAAGAGCACATCAAAACAATCATCCACCATGACCAAGTAGGCTTCATCCCAGGCATGCAGGGATGGTTTAATATACGGAAAACCATCAACGTGATCCATCATATAAACAAACTGAAAGAACAAAACCACATGATCATTTCATTAGATGCTGAGAAAGCATTTGACAAAATTCAACACCCCTTCATGATAACAGTCCTGGAAAGAATAGGAATTCAAGGCCCATACCTGAACATGGTAAAAGCCATATACAGCAAACCAGTTGCTAACATCAAACTAAATGGAGAGAAACTTGAAGCAATCCCACTAAAATCAGGGACTAGACAAGGCTGCCCACTCTCTCCCTACTTATTCAATATAGTTCTTAAAGTTCTAGCCAGAGCAATCAGACAACAAAAGGATGTCAAGGGGATACAGATCGGAAAAGAAGAAGTCAAAATATCACTATTTGCAGATGATATGATAGTATATTTAAGTGATCCCAAAAGTTCCACCAGAGAACTACTAAAGCTGATAAACAACTTCAGCAAAGTGGCTGGGTATAAAATTAACTCAAATAAATCAGTTGCCTTCCTCTATACAAAAGAGAAACAAGCCGAGAAAGAAATTAGGGAAACGACACCCTTCATAATAGACCCAAATAATATAAAGTACCTCGGAGTGACTTTAACAAAGCAAGTAAAAGATCTGTACAATAAGAGCTTCAAGACACTGAAGAAGGAAATTGAAGAAGACCTCAGAAGATGGAAAGATCTCCCATGCTCATGGATTGGCAGGATTAATATAGTAAAAATGGCCATTTTACCAAAAGCGATCTACAGATTCAATGCAATCCCCATCAAAATACCAATCCAATTCTTCAAAGAGTTAGACAGAACAATTTGCAAATTCATCTGGAATAACAAAAAACCCAGGATAGCTAAAGCTATCCTCAACAATAAAAGGACTTCAGGGGGAATCACTATCCCTGAACTCAAGCAGTATTACAGAGCAATAGTCATAAAAACGGCATGGTATTGGTACAGAGACAGACAGATAGACCAATGGAATAGAATTGAAGACCCAGAAATGAACCCACACACATATGGTCACTTGATTTTTGACAAAGGAGCCAAAACCATCCAATGGAAAAAAGATAGCATTTTCAGCAAATGGTGCTGGTTCAACTGGAGGTCAACATGTAGAAGAATGCAGATCGATCCATGCTTATCACCCTGTACAAAGCTTAAGTCCACGTGGATCAAGGACCTCCACATCAAACCAGACACACTCAAACTAATAGAAGAAAAACTAGGGAAGCATCTAGAACACATGGGCACTGGAAAAAATTTCCTGAACAAAACACCAATGGCTTACGCTCTAAGATCAAGAATTGACAAATGGGATCTCATAAAACTGCAAAGCTTCTGTAAGGCAAAGGACACTGTGGTTGGGACAAAACGGCAACCAACAGATTGGGAAAAGATCTTTACCAATCCTACAACAGATAGAGGCCTTATATCCAAAATATATAAAGAACTCAAGAAGTTAGACCACAGGGAAACAAATAACCCTATTAAAAAATGGGGCTCAGAGCTAAACAAAGAATTCACAGCTGAGGAATGCCGAATGGCGGAGAAACACCTAAAGAAATGTTCAACATCTTTAGTCATAAGGGAAATGCAAATCAAAACAACCCTGAGATTTCACCTCATACCAGTGAGAATGGCTAAGATCAAAAACTCAGGGGACAACAGATGCTGGCGAGGATGTGGAGAAAGAGGAACACTCCTCCATTGTTGGTGGGATTGCAAACTGGTACAACCATTCTGGAAATCAGTCTGGAGGATCCTCAGAAAATTGGACATTGAACTGCCTGAGGATCCAGCTATACCTCTCTTGGGCATATACCCAAAAGATGCCCCAACATATAAAAAAGACACGTGCTCCACTATGTTCATTGCAGCCTTATTTATAATAGCCAGAAGCTGGAAAGAACCCAGATGCCCTTCAACAGAGGAATGGATACAGAAAATGTGGTACATCTACACAATGGAATATTACTCAGCTATCAAATACAATGACTTTTTGAAATTCGTAGGCAAATGGCTGGAACTGGAAAATATCATCCTGAGTGAGCTAACCCAAACACAGAAAGACATACATGGTATGCACTCACTGATAAGTGGCTATTAGCCCAAATGCTTGAATTACCCTAGATGCCTAGAACAAATGAAACTCAAGACAGATGATCAAAATGTGAATGCTTCACTCCTTCTTTAAAAGGGGAACAAGAATACCCTTGGCAGGGAATAGAGAGGCAAAGATTAAAACAGACACAGAAGGAACACCATTCAGAGCCTGCCCCACATGTGGCCCATACATATACAGCCATCCAATTAGACAAGATGAATGCAGCAAAAAAGTGCAGGCCGACAGGAGCCGGATGTATATCGCTCCTGAGAGACACAGCCAGAATACAGCAAATACAGGGGCGAAGGCCAGCAGCAAACCACTGAACTGAGAACGGGACCCCTGTTGTAGAAATCAGAGAAAGAACTCGAAGAGCTTGAAGGAGCTCGATACCCCTTATGAACAACAATGCCAATCAACCAGAGCTTCCAGGGACTAAGCCACTACCTAAAGACTATACATGGACTGACCCTGGACTCTGACCTCATAGGTAGCAATGAGTATTCTAGTAAGATCACCAGTGGAAGGGGAAGCCCTTGGTCCTGCTAAGACTGAACCCCCAGTGAACGTGAGTGTTGGGGGGTGGGCAGTAATGGGGGGAGGGTGGGGAAGGGAACACCCATAAAGAAGGGGAGGGGGAGGGATTAGGGGGATGTTTGCCTGGAAACTGGGGAAAGGGAATAACACTCGAAATGTAAATAAGAAACACTCAAGTTAATAAAAAGCTCTCTTTGTTAAAAAAAAAAAAAGCAAGAATGAACTGAATCTAGCCTCCTTCCAACCACCACATGCACATATGTAGCAGATGTTCAGCTTAGTCTTCATGTGGATCTTATAACAACTGGAGCAGGGCTGTCCTTAAATCTGTTATCTGCTTGTGGATCCCTTTCCCCTAACTTGGCCTGCCTTGTCTAGCCTCAATGGGAGACGATGTGGCTAGTTCTACAGTGACTTGATTTTTCAGGGTGGGGTGATACCTGGGGTGGTTGGTGGGAAGGACTGGAGAACTCCCCTTCTCAGAGAAGGGAGTAGTGGTAGAGGAACTATGTGAAGGGAGACTGGGAGGAGGGGGACTGAGATTATGATGTAAAGTGAATAAATAAATTAATTAGTGCAAAAGATTCCTGAGCACAGGGTCCTTGAAAGCAGTGCTATACTCTGCCCAGAGAAAACAGCAGAGATCTGGAGCCATGTGGTCCTGTGGACTGTGGTCTCCTGGTCACACCCACTACTAGACACGGTCCACAAAGGAATCAGTGAAGCTAATAGTCTGACCATTATTTAATGAATACACTATAAATTTAGTTTCATAATTTTAATTCAATAAACCTTTATTTCATTAAAAAAAAAAAGGGTCTTTGCTAGGATCCCCTTGCAGATTCCAGGGAGTTTCCATTGCACTGGATTTCTTTCCTCACCCTGAAATGATTCTAAATTCCACTGATCTCTCCCAGTACTCTCTGCTTCCATAATGTTCCCTCATCTTTGCTTAATCTTTCCCTACCTGCACACTGTCCCCAGGGAATCTATTCTATTGTCCCTCCCTGGAGAGACCCCTGCATTCCACACTTGAGCTCTCCTTGGTATTGATCCCAGGGTCTGTTGTATGATTGTTCTTTGCATTACAGCTAATACCCACTTTCAAATGAGTTCATTTCTGTGTGAACATGTGGGTCTGGGTTACCTCACTAAGGGAAAAGTATATTTCTATCCATTTGCCTGCAAAATTCATGATATTATATTTTATATCAACCTTGTAATAATCTATTGAGTAAATGTGCAATTTTCTTCATCCATCCTTCTGTGGAGGGTCATCTAGGTTTCCAGTACCTGTGTATTATGACTAAAGTCACTATGAACATATTAGGCAAATGTCCTCCTGGAAGGATGGAATGTCCTTCAGGTATATGTCCAGGAGTGGGATAGCTGGGTCCTGAGGTAGATGGAGTCCCAGTTATCTGAGAATCACTCATAGTGATTGTCATAGCGTCTGTGCATGTTACCATTTCTGCCAGCACTTACTCCACAGACTTACCTGCATGAGCTCTCACTTGTGTTTTTGATCTTAGCCATTCTGAGAAGTATCAGATAAAATTTCAGAGTCATTTTGATTTGCATTTTCCTGATGGATGTTAACCAAGGATGTTAAACATTTCCTTAAATGCTTCTTAGATATTTGAGACTCCTCTGTTCAGAATTTTCTGTTCAGATCTGTACCCCATTTTAATTGGTTTATTTGGTTTGATAATGTCTAGATTCTCGAGATGTTTATATACTTACTAAATTGGTCTCCTGTCAGATGTTAGGTTGGTGAAATTTTTGCATTTCAATAAGCTGCCATCTTTTCCTATTAACAGTGGCAAAATCTCTCATAAAAGCAATTCAGTTCATGAAGTCCTACTTATTAATTCTTAATCTTAGTGCCTGGGCTGTTGGTGTTGTGCTCAGCAAGCTGTCCCAGCAAGTGCCAATGCTCTCAAGGTTATTCCTGTGAGCATTTCTAATAGAGGAAATGATAACATTGACACCCAAACAGGTCAATATTAGGAATGCTTACAGAAGTGCATAGATACAACTGAATGTGGGTAAACAGAGAAAAGATGGGGCAGAAGACGAGACTCCTGTATCACAAACACCAAAAGTTAGAACTGCACATAAACCCAGAAATTGTGCTCCCTCTTTGTGGTGCTCCAGAACTCTCAGAATTCATTTGACCTGTTTCCATAGCACATGAACTTCTGCTGAGTGTAACAGAAGATGTGGAGTCAGAACTAAGTGGGCTCAAGGCTCAAGATGTTGCTGTAGTTAGGAACACTTGCTTCTACTCAGGAGAACACAGGTTTCCTTCCTAGTAAAGTTAAAAAAATAAAATAAAAAGCTCCGGACAGCCATCTGGATGCCAGTCTCGAGGGATCTATCACCCTCTTCTTATTTCTGTGGATAGCACACATGCAAGCAGTACCCACATTCATATTCAGAAATAACACCCTAAATATGAAGTAAACTGATTTTCCAAAACAGTGAACTGAGAAAATGAATATCTAAAGGAGGGAGACAAGGTTTTTATCACAGTTGGAAGAAACAGCCAAGAAAATCAGAGAGCCAGCTTCTGTACTTTAAATTTTCTGATATTTTAAAATGTGTCCTTACACATAGTTACTGCTAATATTAATGAATATGAATGTCCCTAGTGACATTACACTGAAACTGAACCAGTGGGGTGCTACTTAGAAACACTTTGTCTCATTCTGAAAGTTCTCAAGAACTAACATTCTCCATGCCCCCTTTTCCCTTTTTATTAAACATAGATTGTTTTCTACTACTGTATAATGAGAATACAGTTTGCCTTTCCCTACCTCTAATTCCTTACTTTCCCTCCCATATGGATCCTGTCCCTTCTGTCTCTCAGAAAATGAAAGGCTACTATGAAATAACAATAAACAACTTTGCCATGCTTTTTCTATTACTGTAACTTTGTACCTCGAAATATGGAAGGTAAGATCTCCTGTAGTTCTTTCATTGTTCATATTTTTTTTTACCTTCCTTGTGTTTTCTCATGTTTTCTTATGAAGGTGAGAACTGTCCTTTGAACTTATTTAAATATTCCATTGGATTTAGCTGGAAAATGCATGAATCTGTAGATTGCTTGTGGTAGGATGGCTGGTTTCACTGTTCTAATTCTACTGATTCATGAGTATGGGAGATCTTTTCATCTGGGATGTTCTTCAATTTGTTTCTTCAATGACTTGAAGCTTTTATCATATAAGACTTTCATTTATTTGGTCACAGTTAGGTCATGATGATCTATGTTGCCCGGGGCTATTTATTTCTCAGGTTGTCCTTTCTATAAAGAGGTGATGCTGAGTTTGTTTGTTTACTTGTAGTTAATGTAGCATCCAACTTCTTTGTTGAAAGTGTTTTTTAGCTGTAGGAATTCTCCAGTAGAATTTTATGGTCAGCGATGTTTCTTACATCACCTGCAAATAACATTTTAATTTCTTCCTTTCTGAATTGTGTCCCCTTAGTCTCCTTCACTGTTCTTCGGGCTCTACCTAAGACATCAATTCTCATATTAAATAAATATGGAGAAAATCGAAAATCTTGTCTTCATCTTGATTTTACTGGAATTGTTTTGAATTTCTCACCATTTAACCTGATGCTATTTATGATTGTGGTCTAAACTGGGTTCTTGTGTTTAGCTATGTCCCTTGTATCCCTAATCTCAACAGGACTTGTGTCAGTTATCACAGGGTGCTGGATTTTGTCAAAGACTTTTCTACACGTAATGAGATCCTCGTGTGGCTATTTGTTTCAGTTTGTTTATATGTTAGATTGCATATATTGATTTTTATCTACAGATCCATCCCTGCATCTCTGGGATGAAATTGTCTTTATCCTGGGAAATGACTCTCTGGATGTGGTCTTGGATTTCGTTTGCAAATACTCTATTGATTGTGTTTGCATCTGTGTTCATGAAGGAAATAGGTTTGCAATCTTCTTGCTTTGCTGGGTCTTCATGTGATTTGGGTAACTGTGGCCCTCTTCAATGCATTGGGAATTGTTTCTCCTACTTCCATTTTGTGAAAAAATTTGAGGAGCACTGATACTAACTCCTCTTTGTCATTCTGGTAGAATGTGCTAAAGTCATCTCACCCTGAGATTTTTTTCCATTGTGGAGAAGTGATTGGTAATGACAGGTTCTACTTCACTAGGGGATGTAAGTCTCTATGATGATCTTGATTTGACTGTGGTAAGTGGGACCTACTGAGGAATTTAACCCCTTCTTTTAGATATTACACCTTAGTGGAGTAGAAGCTTTTAAATATGCCCTTAGGATACTCTGGATTTCTCCAACGTTTAGTTAATGTGGATTAGGGATTGGTGATCTTACTGATTTTTTCAAAGAGCCACTCTTTGTTTTCTTTTCTTTTATTTCTTTATGTGTCCATGATGTATTTTGACCATGTGCAGCCTCAGTACCCCTCTCCTATCCACTCCACTGTCCCGGGAACACTTCCCTTCCTAATGTCACCCTGATGGTTCGATGTGTGTGTGTGTGTGTGTGTGTGTGTGTGTGTGTGTGTGTGTGTGTGTGTGTGTGTAATGTGTAATGACCAAATCAGAGTAACTAGGATTCCTATTTTTTAATCACTTACATTTGTAACCTGAGCTTCTCTATTAGTTCTTTTTTATATTACACTTATTTTTATTGTATTTTTTATTTACATTTCAAATCTTATTCCCTTTCCCAGTTTCCCAGCCATAAGCCCCCATGCCATCCCCTTCTGCTTTCTTTTATGAGTGTGTTCTCCCTCTCCAACCACCCACCTTGCCACGCCCCTGACATTCCCCTACATTGGGGGGTTCCAACCTTGACAGAGCTAAGGACTTCTTCTCCCATTGGTACCCAACAAGGCCATACTCTGCCTCATATGCAGCTGGTGCCAGGTGTCTGTCCATGTGTAGTCTTTGGGTAGTGGATTTGTCCGTGAGAGACCTTTGTTTTATTGATCCTTTGTATTGTTTTGGTTTTATTGACTTCAATCTTGAGTTTGACTATTTCTTTCTGCTTACTCCTTTGGATGGGTTTTTTTTTCTTTGTTTTTGTTTTCGTTTTTTTGACAATTCTATCTAGATTTTTCAGGAGTGCTGTTAGGTTTCTAGTTTGATATCTCTCCACTTTTTTAAATTATTTTGATATATTTCTTTACTTACACTTCAAAGGTTATCCCCCTTCCAGTTTCCTGTCCACAAGTCCCCATACCAGCCCCTTCCCCTCCCCCTCCCCCTCCCCCATGTGGGTATTCCCCCTGTACATCCCCCTTATTGCTCCCCCATATTCCCCTGCAATGGGGATCCAACCTTGTCAGAACCAGGAGCTTCCCCGTCCCTGGGTGCCCCAACAAATCTATTCTCTGCTACATATGCAGTTGGAGCCCTGGATCAGTCCATGTATAGTCTTTCAGTAGTGGTTTAGTCTCTGGAAGCTCTGGTTCATTGGCATTGTTTTATTTATGGGGTTGCAAGCTCCTTCAACTCCTTCAATACTTCCTCTAATTCCCCCCAAGGGGTCCTATTCTCAGTTTGGTGGTTTGCTGCTAGCATTGACCTCTGTACTAGACATGCTCTCGATGTGTTGCTCAGGAGAGGTCTATATCCAGTCCCTTTCAGCATGCATTTTCTAGCTTCATCAATCTTATCTAATTTGGGGCCAAATGTGGGTCAGGCTCTGAATGGGCATTCCTTGAGTCATTGATCTAAACTTTGCTTCCATATCCCCTCCTATGGATACTTTTTCCCTTTTAAGAAGGAGTGAGACATCGGCATTTTGCTCATCCTTCTTGAGCTACCTGTGATCTGTGGATTGCATCTTAGGTAATTTGAGCTTTTTGGCTAATATCCACTTATCAATGAGTGCATACCAAGTGTATTTTTCTGTGATTGAGTAACCTCACTCAGGATGATATTTTCTAGGTCATTCTGCTTGCCTATGAATTTCATGAAGTCATTGTTTTTGATAGCTGAGTTTTTGATAGCTTACAGTTTTTTATAAACTATAAGCTATAAACTATATTTTTGGATAGTCATAGTTTTTGATAGCACTGTTTTTGATAGCTCCATTGTGTAGATGTACCACTTTTTTTAATCCATTCCTCTGCTGAAGGGCATCTGGGTACTTTCCAGCTTCTGGCTATTATAAATAAGGCTGCTATGAACATAGTGGAGCATGTGTCTTTATTGTATGTTGGAGTATCTTTTGGGTATATGCCCAAAGAGGTATAGCTGGGTCCTCAGATAGAGGAATGTCCAATTTTCTGAGGAACCTCCAGACTGATTTCCAGAGTGGTTGTACCAGTTTGCAACTCCACCAACAGTGGAGGAGTGTTCTTCTTTCTCCACATCCTCGCCAGCATCTGCTGTCCCCTGAGTTTTTGATCTTAGCCATTCTGACTGGTGTGAAGTGGAATCTCGGGGTTGTTTTGATTTGCATTTCCCTGATGACTAAGGGTATTGAACATTTCTATAGGTGCTTTTTGACCATTTGATAATCCCCAGCTGAGAATGATTTGTTTAGCTCTGTACCCCATTTTTTGATAGGGTTATTAGGCTCTCTGGAATCTAACTTGTTGAGTTGTTTGTATATTTTGGATATTAGCCCTCTATCAGTTGTAGGATTGGTAAAGATCTTTTCCCAATCTGTTGGTTGCCCTTTTGTCCTAATGACAATGTCTTTTGCTTTACAAAAGCTTTGCAGTTTTATGAGGTTCCATTTGTCGATTCTTGATCTTAGAGCATGAGCCATTGGTGTTTTGTTCAGGAAATTTTCCCCAGTGCCAAAGTGTTCAAGATTCTTCCCCACTTTTTCTTCTATTACTTTGAGTGTATCTAGTTTGATGTGGAGATCCTTGATCCACTTCGACTTATGCTTTGTACATGGTGATAAGAATGGATTAATTTGCATTCTTCTACATGCTGACCTCCAGTTGAACCAGCACTATTTCTTGAAAATGCTGTCTTTCTTCTATTGGATGCTTTTAGATCCTTTGTCAATGATCAAGTGACTATAGGTGTGTGGGTTCATTTCTGGATCTTCAATTCTATTCCACTGATCTATCTGCCTTTCTCTCTACTAATACCATATAGTTTTTATGACTATTGCTCTGTAATACTGCTTGAAGTCAGGGTCTCTCCACTTTTTCATTAGTCACTTATTGCTATGAACTTGCCTCTGAGATCCACTTTCACTTTCTTGTGTACATTTGGGAATGATGTATATCCATTTTTATTTAATTCTAGAAAGTCTTTGCCTTTTCTTTAAGGGCCTCTATCATTTTTATAAGACTGCTTTAAGATCTGTTCCCATTCTTTAGCTATGTTGGAATATTCAGTGTCTGCTGTGGTAGGGTTGCTGGGCTCTAATGTGTGCAAGCTGTCCTGGGTGTTATTGGTTGTGCTCTTGATGCTGACATCGATGCTCCTGAGGCTGTGAGGATTATAGGTGTGCGTGATGAGATCTGCTTTTGTCTCTCCAGGATGAGTATTTTGTTCTTTCTCTCTGCTTCTTGGATTTTAGGAGGGTGTGGTGGCTTTCTGGTGCATTGTAGAAAACATTGTGTGCACCTGTTCTCATGGCCTGCTCTGCTTGCATGTTTCCAGCCTATGCCTTCTGGGATTGGAGGCTGTGATCATGGAATTAATAGGAGGAAGTAGGGTTGGAGTTCTTTGTGATTCCCTGTGATCCTCTGTAGGATACGGGGGAAATGGAGACTGCAGCAGGTTTTGTAATACAGAGCTAAGAATAAGAGTCAGGGTTTGTATTTGGGGAAGCAGAAGGAATTGTGTGGATCCAACATCACACTGCATGTAACCCTGTCAGGAGTGACTTTGGGATTAGGAGGGATGGGAGCTGTGGTTGGGTGCTGAGACAAAACAACAAGTGGGGAAAGGGAGGTCACAAGAGGAAGATCTTTGGGATCCACTGATGATAGGAAAGGTTGGGTCAGCTAGAAAGCCACAGGGGTTTGATGCAAACTATGAGATGAGACTGTGGGGTAGCATCTATGAGAGCAGAGGGAGAAATGAATATTGACAGGCACCAGCCAGGTTTCAAAAACTTATCTCAAGTTAAAGTAAGTTTAACAAAATAGCATTAACATTCAATCTAGCAAACATTTATATAATTTTAAAACAGAAAACATGGGCCAGCATTTTAATATTCTAGGTTTTCACCTGGAAGATGCAATGGTAGCCTGTTATGTCCTAACAGGTAAACAATACGAGGAACTAAGTGTCTTCCTAAGAGCACAGGTCTATGGCTTTATTAAAAGTCCTGACCTTATGTACTCATTGATAAGTGGCTCTTAGCCCAAATGCTTGAATTACCCTAGATCCACAGAACACATGAAACTCAAGACGGATGATCAAAATGTGAATGCTTCACTCCTTCTTTAAAAGGGGAACAAGAATACCCTTGGGAGGGAATAGGGAGGCAAAGATTAAAACAGACACAGAAGGAACACCCATTCAGAGCCTGCCCCACATGTGGCCCATACATATACAGCCACCCAATTAGACAAGATGGATGAAGCAAAGAAGTGCAGGCCGACAGGAGCTGGATGTAGATCTCTCCTGAGAGACACAGCCAGAATACAGCAAATTCATAGGTGAATGCCAGCAGCAAACCACTGAACTGAGAACGGGACCCCCGTTGAAGGAATCAAGAGAAAGGACTAGAAGAGCTTGAAGGGGCTCGAGACCCCATATGAACAACAATGCCAACCAACCAGAGCTTCCAGGAACTAAGCCACTACCCAAAGACTATAGATGGACTCACCCTGGACTCTGACCTCATAGGTAGCAATGAATAGCCTAGTAAGAGCACCAGTGGAAGGGGAAGCCCTTGGTCCTGCTAAGACTGAACCCCCAGTGAACGTGATTGTTGGGGGAGGGCGGCAATGGGGGGAGGATGGGGAGGGGAACACCCACATAGAAGGGGAGGGGGAAGGGTTAGGGAGGATGTTGGCCTGGAAACCGGGAAAGGGAATAACAATCAAAATGTAAATAAGAAATACTCAAGTTAATAAAGAAAAAAGAAAAAAAAAAGTTTCCCCATCAGACGAGATCGGGCGTGTTCAGGGTGGTATGGCCGTAAAAAATAAAAATAAAAAAAAATAAAAAAAAGAAAGAGAATGAAAGGAAAAAACAGTTTCCCCATCAAAAAATGTCCAGAACCAGATAATTTTCACAAAAAAAAAAAAAAAACACTCTACCATCCATTCTAAGAAGAGTCCTTGCTTATGTTCCTCAAATTATTTCATGAAATAAAAACAGAAAGATTATTGCCCAATCTATTATATGAGAGACTACAGTTACACTATAGAAAACACATACCAATTTCCCTTATGGATTCTGATGCAGGCATAATCATTAAATAATTGCAAACATATTCCAAGAACAATTAAAAATATCATTTACAATCCCAAGTTGGCTTTCTCTCAAGATGAGTAGGGGTACTTCAATATAAAAAAATCAATAAAATTAATTGACCACATAAACAAACTGAAAGAAAACAAAGCAAACAAACAAAAGGCAAAAAACAGGATTGTTAAACTGGGTCGAGACAAGGTCATTAAGAAGCAACCCCTTAATGATAAAAGTTCTTCAGAGATTGCCGCACAGATGATATGCCTAAATGGGAATATAGAAGAAGCTCATGTCAACATCAACTTAAATTGGGAGAAACTCAAAATCATTGTACAAAAGCAAAAGCAAGTAGTGGTTTCTCATTCTCTTAAATCTACTCAGTACAGCAAATGAAGTCTTAATTAGAACAATAAGGCAAGTGGCAAATAACAGGATACATACAGTAAAGTTGAAAGAATTTTTATTTGCAGATAGAAAATACACCAGAATTAGGTGAAAAACTTTACATGTCACTTAATACACATAAGTTAGGTCATCTATTCTGCTCAGTCCAATGCAGACAAGTTTCTCCAAAGAAAGTAGGTTGGGTTGTGCATCAGGCCAGTTGAATCCCAGTTTCCAAGACATCAGACAAGAATCAAACAACATCAACAGGGTAATTGTCAGGTAGAGTGTCCATGACCCTAGAGCTGCTCTTTGCCCATACACCATTTTGACATATTACAGCCGTTTTAAATCCTGAGCCACCGGGCTGCCTTTCCCCAGATTCACTGTAAATGCTCCAGCAATACTGTAGTCTAAACAGAAGTCATTTGTAAAAACACTGGTTGCTGCTGTTGGAAGACAGGTGTAGGTCATAGCCGTTAAGCTCCTAAAATGTCTTTCAGCATTCGAGTGATGGCTCAAAGCCAGGACACTGTATGGAAGACAGGGAGTAAAATGCTTCCTCCACCAAGTGGGGATGTGACTCCACCATTGACTTCCACCCCACGGTATCAGAGACTTCAGAAGCATGAAGTATAATGAAATCCATGGCCCTAGTCTTCAGGTGCTCTGTTTTGTGGAGGTCAGCCAGGATGAGAGTAGGTACAGCATTCTTCACAGAGAGGTTCCTGCACAAGGCATCCTCACACATGCCCTTCAAGCCCTGCAGGTCATACTTGTCAGCAGCTGCCAACAAACCTGTGGCCATTGAGCGGCTGTGGAGGTGTGGTGCCTTCCCTGTATAAATGAAGGCCATCATTTCCTTAAAGACTTGCAGGTGAATGTCATGGATCTCAATGCGGTTTGTTAGGCTCTCCAGCATTTCATGTTCAAACATGGCTCTGAAAACTGGAGAGCAAGCTGATAGGATGGCCTTGTGAGATCTGAATTCCTGGCCAGCTACCACCAGGCTGCAGTCTGTGAAGAGGGAATTTTCCCACAGCTCTCCTATGTCGTTGACCAACATCTGCCTTGGATCCTTGATTGCAGGTCTCATGTTATCTCCATGCATGCTAAAGGAGCGTTCTACTATGCTCACCTTGCAGCACAAGGTGAACTGGTCTTCAGGGAGAAGTCGATGCCTATGGGAGAGGAGGAAATCTCGAAGGATGAACTTTTTGTATCCCCAGTATTGATTTGGCAGAAACCTTAAAACATTTGACATTTTTGTAAGAAGATATTTCTCTCCTTGGGCGTTTATGATCCAGAACTGTACCTTTGCCCAAACTGGGCTCTTTGGACAACTGAGCAAACCCAGGTAAACAGACAGGTAATCTTTGCTTTCTTCATCAACACCATTTGGGAATATCCTCAAACACCATTGCATTTCTTCACTGGCCTCTAATGAGAACCTTGGGCTTGTAACATTTTCACGAATTCCATCCATGCAAAATGAAAAGTTGCTAATGGTCCACTCATAGCAGAACTTCTGAACACTGATATGTGTGTAGCCACAGCTCTTGGCTTCCAGGTCCCCTGACATGTCTTCTCGAGGTAGTTTGGAGGTTAAAGTTGATCTGAAAGAAGTAATAGAAGTTACTCTTTATTTTGTAGGGTACAATTATAGATACCCTTTAGATTTTATTTTCAATTTCTGCTAAATTTCCCCTTTTATATTCTTGGAAACTTGTATTTCTACAGGTTTCTCTAGGTTTCCATATTTGTTCCACTGAAGATAAGACAGACCCACAGTGACTGTTAAACCTGTGTGTCTGTCTGTGTGTGTGTGTGTGTGTGTGTGTGTGTGTGTGTGTGTGTGTTTGTGTATTTATTGAATCTTTGGTCAATGGTAACTAATTTTGGCTATTTTATCCAACTGTGGAAGAGTTTGGAAATGTGTATACACACTCATTTCAATTGTATTGTATTAACAGGGTCCTTTAGTGAACATAAAGAATGAATTACTCTATATAAATAAAAAGTGGATGTGTGAGAGAAATTTGTAGGCAAAGGTCAAGGTAATATAAAGTTGGATAAAGCCAATGCTTACTTATTCTACAAGGTTTGAAGTCTCAGGTCTTCTTCAGTATCGACCAGAATCCTGAAGATGTACGTTCAGATGCCAGTGAAGAAATGAGCTTGCTAGTAAGACGAGAGCAAGCGAGCAGCAACTCCAAGCGTCCTTCTCCTATAAACTTACACAGGCTGCAACCGAGGTGGGGCCCAGTTAATGGTGTGTCTTCTAGTCTTAAGATCTAGATTAAAGGTGTGTGTTTCCTGCATCAAGACTCAGATTAAAGGTGTGTTTTTCTACCCAAAGAGTCTGTATTTGAACTACATCTATCTACTTCAAGTTATGCCAAAACAATATTAAAGTGCATATTCTCCACTTTTTTTAGGTTACTTAAGTCCACAGGCATTCTGAACAGAAGACTTTTGGTACTCCTTCACCACCAAAATGATGTTTCTTGACTGTGGTGCATTGCGATGGGGGTGGGGGTGGTGCCTGAGCTAGAAAAGAAAATAAAGACCCTGCTGTTGTTTTGTTTTGTTTTGTTTTGTTTTTTGTTCATTTGTTTTTGCTTTTGGGATTTTTGTTGTTGTTGTTGTTGTTTTTATTATGGTGTGGGGTAATGAATTCTGCAATGATAAACTGGAATGGGGCAACATTTGGGATGGAAAGAAAGAAAGAGAGAGAGAGAAAGAGAGAGAGAGAGAGAGAGAGAGAGAGAGAGAAAGAAAGAAAGAAAGAAGGAAAGAAAGAGAAAGAAAGGAAAGAAAGAAGAAAAAGGAACCAGTACAGAGAGAAAAGTAAGAGAGGACCCAGTTTTTCCAGGAGAGTTTTTCAGAGATGGGTTGAAGAGAGAGAAGTGGAGACACAGGGAAAGACAGAATGATTCAGAGAACAAGAAAGGAGACAGAAGAGTACAACAGTTGGTGAAAGTTAGTTTGAGGTAAGGCAGAGCAGCTCAGGAAAAACTGAAAGAACACAGATTGAATCAGTTCCAATGGAGAGGGGTTTTAAACCACTCATCCAGACCTCAGAAACAATTAGTTAGGAGTGAATTATTCACCTATAAGTATCAGAGGGTAAATTTTTTCAAGGCCTAGAATAGATTTTAAGAGAATAGAAGCTTCCATATCTAGGCCTAGGTTGACAAGTAGAGGCAGAGTGCCTCAGCGATGACAATAAATACAGATGATTAATAGTTATTTTTACAATAAAAACACTAGAATGTCTGCAGCAGCTCTAAACTAGATATGAGGGCTGAGCTTCTCCATGCACAGGTCTGACCTGCTGCTCTGCATTTAGCAACAGAGGATGGATAACTGTGGGTAAAGGAAAAACCATTTGTCCCTCAAACAAAACGTGCTCATTTATCCCTTTACGTTTTTCCCTTTTTATGTTTGTTTTCTGCTGATACACGTCCACTTCTGCAATTACAAAATCTAACAAACATCTGACTTTCCTTCAGACAGAGCTGTGGCTTCATCACCATCTTGGTTGGGGACAGTCTCCTGAGTGACTGCCATCTTTATTGTGGGCAGATAAGGTTTACCTATGCTATTGCTTCAGCACCATCTTAGCTAAGGCAGGTCAAGTGACTGGTTGTAGCTTCAGTGCCAACTTAGTTAATAACAGTCCCATGACCATCTACCATATTTGCTTTAGGCCGTTACTAAAACACTGCCTCCACACCTTAGAACAGTCTTAGAGTCTCTAATTTCTATCCTGACTTGGTAAATCATTATTTAATATTGATTTTAAGATTTACAACAGTGAAAAGTTAAAGATCACTGCCTTGATTGTGTAACTTAGATATGCTTAATAGATATTAGCTCTCAATCTTTTCAGAAATCTGATAAATGTAACCTCACACGTTTAAAGTTATTAGAACAGAAAATCCCAAAACATAACAGTTACAATTCCCCCACCCTTACCCACCAAGGCCTCTGAGAAGAAATAGGCACAGTAACAAGACTGCCTAGATTGTGGTATGATAACCACTGAGAAACAGTGCTCCATTTCCTTGCTGCTGCCAGAGCTCACCCTACACTGCTGTCAAACTGAGGATACCCAGAGAGTTAAATGTCTCATATTGCCTAGGACAAGATGAGTCATTTTTCCAAAGTAACTACTCCACAGGAAAAAAGGTTCTCCTTTTCTGGACCTAATGACCACACTGACTCTGCCTGAGTTGTGATGGAGACCACAGGGACCTGGGAAAACTGTCTAGGTAGAAGACTATTGGCCAACCTCTGTCATTTTAAATAATGACATCTAGATTATAATTTATTTTCCCTAATTTCTGACTATATTTGTAGCTAAACTAACTAGAGTTAGAAAACAGACCTCTAGTTCCTTACCCAGAGGTAATCCACTACCTTATTATCTCAGTAGTCAATTCGTTAACTTGAAGACTACCGGATCTCTTCTCAAAAACAGACAAGTTTGTCTAACTCACAGGCTTCAGGATAAAAGATACACAAGTTCAGATATAACGTTTCACAGATATAACCTTCTGTTACTTCATTTCCTAAACTCACTTTCCAGTGACTAAATGCTTCATATTTCCTCTGCCTGTTATGCCACTGTCCAATCATGAACCAAGAAAAATCTTATAAATTAGCCTAATCCTAATAAAACATCCCACTATACAATTCAACTTTTATATCACAAATTCAAATTTAAGTTTCCTTTGATTGTCTTTAAACTATAGACTTAAAGTTTTTCTCATGCTAAATCTATACTATCAGCTGCCATAGTTACGAATACATGTTTCCTTTGGTTATCTTTTAACATTAGACTTAAAGTTTTTCTCATGCTAAACTATATGATCAATTATCATATTCACAAAGTTGTCAAATTTTCCAGGTTCCTTTAATTGTCTTTTCAATACATACTTCAAAATGTTTCTCATTATAATAAATTTATACTATATATATATATATATATATATATATATATATATATATATTCCATCTTCTAGACAGAGGTAAAAGCCCTTCTTTCTCCTTCTCTTACAGGAAAGATTTCCTAAGCTCATCTTAAAGACTGCTCACTCTGTTAACAAATGTATCTCTTTTGTACACTTATAAGCTCCAAGAAAAACAATAAGACCTCCTTCCCATGGACCAAACAGACTGCATCTAGATAAGTAACCTGTCAATCAATAACCTAAGTTCCCACTTGTGACCTATTCCAGAGGGTGGGATTCCTTTCCTGTTCCCTGGGATTAGAACTCCCCTCACATGAACCACTAAGACCTAAGGGTTTCAATACACCTAAGGAAAATTCTTTTCTCCCCAAAACACTTAACTTTATTCTCTACTATATATAATTGACTAGTACTACTATTACTATTACACACACACACACACACACACACACACACACACACACAATGTTTCAACATCTTGTCATGTCCAGGAATTCACTCAAAATCAACATCCATGACAGTTCCAAAGAAGCAACCCACATACTCCAACCTACTCTCACAAACACAGACACTTCTACTGGAACTGTTCCTTCTACCTACAGATGGTTCCACGGTTCCTTGATAGCAAGGAAACAGCCAACCCTGCTAAGATTGGATCAACATCAACATCCATATTTTCTTTGCTTTCCCAGAGAGACATCATCCCAAAGTCAGGAAGAAGTAGTGAAAGATCATGATGACCCTATTCCTGTTCCATCATAGTCTCTATCAAATTCTTCCTTTAATTTTAAATTAATCCATGATGAAGGAATTTTAGCATTCCTCCTAGGCTCCACCCAACAGTTACCTGGCAACATCCAGATAGGCATGACTCACTATAAAAAAATCTGTTTGTCCCCTCCTTACTCTCTTATTCTCTCTTACTCTTACTCTACATGATCCTGTAAGCCTTTCTCTGTCTCTCTTTCTACTTCCCCATCCCCCCTTTTCTCCATGTGTTCCTGGGTGGCAACTCTGATCCTTTTTTTCTCTCCCCTTCTCTTCCTCCTTCTCGGACTCACACAATCTCACTCTATATATATATGTATGTCTGTCTTTTTCTGCCTCAACTCCCTTCTCTTCCCTACAAAAATCCCCTTCAAAAGCTCTAAATAAAGTTTATTCAATACTAAAGTTATAATAAACTGTGTGTGTGGTATTTCTATATCCATCTATTTACTGATCTATCATATATCTATATTATATGATCTAAACTATAAATAAACTATATAGTAAACTATATTCTATACAACAGCTGGTACCCCCAGGGAGAGGGATGCCTCAAAATGAGCCTGACAGTGTACCCCTCCCACGCATACCTAGTTCTAATAAACATATCCTGGCTCTCTTTTCATAAAATAAAAGTTATAATATCAAACTATCAATGAGTTTCAAAAATTTCTACATTCTGATTTCAAATATGTTTTATGAACTGGGGACTATAGAGAATGAACAGAATACAAGTCTCTCAGTAAAGAGAAAGCTGATATATGACAAAACTTTAAGGGTGTGGTCCAGCTACCAACAATGGCTAAAGCCAGTACTTACTTACTCCACAAGGTTTGAAGTCTCAGGTGTTCTCGTTCTTCAGTAGACGCTGGAACTCTGAAGAAGTAGGCTCTAACGCCTATGAAAATTGGGCTTGCTAGTAAGATGAAAGCAAGCAGGCAAAGACACAAAGCTTCCTTCTTCCATGTGCTTATATAGACCTCCAGCAGAAGGTGTGGCCCAGTCTTCTAGTCTCAAAATCTGGATTAAAGGTGTGTAATTTTCTGACTCAGGACTCAGATTAAAGGTGTGTTTTCCTACCCAAAGAGACTCTATTTGAAATGGCTCTATGTACTTCAACATAGAGGGGAAAAGTTATGGATGCCTTCTAGCTTTTGACTTGACTTAATGCCAGAGTTAGTTCAGATGGGAATAGGAATAGTCATCACCAGTGTACTTTCTGAACTGTGGTCAGTCATAAATGAAGGTTCATGACATTTTCTGCAAAGCTACTATTTACTCTTGTGCTTGTCTTACACTAATTCCTGCCACAAACATCATCAGACAAGGGTTCTTAACTTGTCAGAAGTCTGAGTGTTCACAAAAATGGAAGAGCTCCTATATTTGGGCAGAAAGCAGAGCCCCAAACCTCTGAAGGTGGCTTTCTTCTATCCTGTGTTTAGTCCAATCAAATCCACAGACCTTGTGGTGAGTCCCCAAAATTTGACTGGGGGTCTTGTAATTCTCCATCAAGAAATTCTCCTTAAAAATCCTTTCCCAGGGGTGAATTGTGGCTCCCAGAAAAGGCGGTGCAGGTCCTCCTGGTTGCTGCCCTCACGGAGAGCTCAAAAACAACACCCCACGAACAAACTTGAGCCGCGGGACCACAGGTAAGACCAACTTTTCTACACCAAGTGACCTGCCTGGTGAACTCAGGACACAGGCCCACAGGAATAGCTGAAGACCTGTAGACAGGAAAAACTACATGCCCGAAAGCAGAACACTCTGTTCCCATAACTGGCTGAAGGAAAAGAGGAAAACAGGTCTACAGCACTCCTGACACACAGGCCTATAGGACAGTATAGCCACTGTCAGAAATAGCAGAACAAAGGAACACCAGAGATAACCAAAGCAAACAATGAATATACAAACACATGAGAAAAGCAAGACCTAGATTTAAAATCATATTTGATCATGATGCTAGAGGACTTCAAGAAAGACATGAAGAACTCCCTTAGAGAAACACAGGAAAACATTAATAAACAAGTAGAAGCCTACAGAGAGGAATCACAAAAATCCCTGAAAGAATTCCAGGAAAACATATATAAACAAGCAGAAGCCCATAGAGAGTAGTCACAAAAATCCCTCAAAGAATTCCAGGAAAACACAATCAAACAATTGAAGGAATTAAAAATGGAAATAGAAGCAATCAAGAAAGAACACATGGAAACAACCCTGGATATAGAAAACCAAAAAAAGAGACAAAGAGGTGTAGATATGAGCTTCACCAACAGAATATAAGAGATGGAAGAGAGAATCTCAGGAGCAGAAGATTCCATAGAAATCATTGACTCAACTGTCAAAGATAATGTAAAGTGGAAAAAGCTACTGGTCCAAAACATACAGGAAATCCAGGACTCAATGAGAAGATCAAACCTAAGGATAATAGGTATAGAAGAGAGTGAAGACTCCCAGCTCAAAAGACCAGTAAATATCTTCAACAAAATCATAGAAAAAAACTTCCCTAACCTAAAGAAAGAGATGCCCATAAGCATACAAGAAGCCTACATAACTCCAAATAGATTGGACCAGAAAAGGAACTCCTCCAGTCACATAATAGTCAAAACACCAATGCACAAAATAAAGAAAGAATATTAAAAGAAGTAAGGGAAAAAGGTCAAGTATCATATAAAGGCAGACTTATCAGAATCACACAAGATTTCTCATCAGAGATTATGAAAGCCAGAAGATCCTGGACAGATGCCATACAGACCCTAAGAGAACACAAATGTCAGCCCAGGTTACTGTATCATGCAAAACACTCAATTAACATAGATGGAGAAACCAAGATATTCCATGACAAAACCAAATTTTCACAATATCTTTCTACAAATCCCGTGCTACACAGGATAATAAATGGTAAAAGCCAACACAGGGAGGCAAGCTACACCCTCGAAAAAGCAAGAAACTAATCATCTTGGAAACAAAACAAAGAGAAGAAAAGCACACAAACATAATCTCACATTCAAATACGAGTATAACAGGAAGCAACAATCACTATTCCTTAATATCTCTCAACATCAATGGTCACAACTCCCCCCCCCAAAAAAAGACATAGATTAACAAACTGGATATGCAATGAGGACCCTGCATTCTGCTGCCTACAGGAAACACACCTCAGAGACAAAGACAGACACTACCTCAGAGTGAAAGGCTGGAAAACAACTTTCCAAGCAAGTGGTCAGAAGAAGCAAGCTGTAGTAGCCATTCTCATAACAAATAAAATCAATTTTCAACCAAAAGTCATCAAAAAAGATAAGGAAGGACACTTCATGTTCATCAAAGGAAAAATCCACCAAGATGAACTCTCAATCCTAAATATCTATGCCCCAGATATAAGGGCACCTACATATGTAAAAGAAACCTTACTAAAGCTCAAAACACACATTGCACCTCACACAATAATAGCAGGAGATTTCAACATCCCACTCTCATCAATACACAGATCATGGAAACAGAAATTAAATAGGGACATAGATAGACTAAGAGAAATCATGAACCAAATGCACTTAACAGATATTTATAGAACATTCTATCCTAAAGGAGAAGGATATACATTCTTCTCAGCAACTCATGGTACTTTCTCCAAAATAGACCATATAATTGGTCAAAAGATGGGCCTCAACAGGTACAGAAAGATAACAATAATCCCATGTGTGCTATCAGACCACCACCCCCTAAAGCTGGTCTTCAATAAAAATAAAGGAAGTATGCTCACAAATACATGGAAATTGAACAATGCTCTACTCAATGATAACCTGGTCAAGGAAGAAATAAAGAAAGAAATTTAAGACTTCTTAGATTTTAATGAAAATGAAGGTACAACATACCCAAACTTATGGGACACAATGAAAGCTGAGCTAAGAGGAAAACTCATAGCTCTGAGTGCCTGCAGAAAGAAACGGGAGAGAGCATATGTCACCAGCTTGACAGCACACCTAAAAGCTCTAGAACAAAAAGAGGCAAATACACCCAGGAGGAGTAGAAGGCAGGAAATAATCAAACTCAGAGCTGATATCAACCAAGTACCGAATCTTTAGGAAATGTATAATTTCCTAGACAGATACCAGGTACCACAGTTAAAACAGGAACAGATAAACCATTTAAACAACCCCATAACTCCTAACAAAATAGAAGTAGTTATTAAAAGTCTCCCAACCAAAAACAGCCTAGGTCCAGGTGGGTTTAGTGCAGAATTCTATATTCATAGAAGACCTCGTACCAATATTATCCAAACTATTCCACAAAATTGAAACAGATGGAGCACTACCGAATTCCTTCTATGAAGCCACAATTACTCTTATACGTAAACCACACAAAGACACAACAAAGAAAGAGAACTTCAGACCAATTTCCCTTATGAATATCGACGCAAAAATGCTCAATAAAAATCTGGCAAACCGAACCCAAGAGCACATCAAAACAATCATCCACCATGCTGCATCCCAGGCATGCAGGGATGGTTTAATATATGGAAAACCATCAACGTGATCCATTATATAAACAAACTGAAAGAACAGAACCACATGATCATTTCAATAGACTCTGAGAAAGCATTTGACAAAATTCAACACCCCTTCATGATAAAAGTCCTGGAAAGAATAGGAATTCAAGGCCCATACCTAAACACAGTAAAAGCCATATTCAGCAAACCAGTCACTAACATTAAACTAAATGGAGAGAAACTTGAAGCAATCCCACTAAAATCAGGGACTAGACAAGGCTGCCCACTCTCTCCATACTTATTCAATATAGTTCTTGAAGTTCTAGCCAGAGCAATCAGACAACAAAAGGAGATCAAGGGGATACAGATTGGAAAAGAAAAAGTCAAAATTTCACTATTTTCAGATGATATGATAGTATATTTAAGTGATCCCAAAAGTCCCACCAGAGAACTAGTAAACCTGATAAACAACTTCAGCAAAGTGGCTGGGTATAAAATTAACTCAAATAAATGAGTAGCCTTCCTCTACACAAAAGAGAAACAAGCCGAGATGAAATTAGGAAAACGACACCCTTCATAATAGTCCCAAATAATATAACATATCTCTGTGTCTCTTTAACCAAGCAAATAAAAGGTCTGTACTATAAGAACTTCAAGCCTCTGAAGAAAGAAGTTGAAGAAGACCTCAGAAGACCTCTGATGATGCCATGTAGTCTTGGTTTCCGTTGCTTGGGTTCCTGCACTTGCCTCTCGCCATCAGATTAACTCTGGTTACCTTGTTCTGCTATTTCTGACAGTGGCTAGACTGTCCTATAGGCCTGTGTGTCAGGAGTGCTGTAAACCTGTTTTACTGTTTTCTTTCAGCCAATTATGGGAACAGAGTGTTCTGCTTTCGGGCGTGTAGTCTTTCCTGTCTACTGGTCTTCAGCTGTTCCTGTGGGCCTGTGTCCTGAGTCCACCAGGCAGGTCACTTGGAGCAGAAAAGTTGTTCTTACCTGTGGTCCCACAGCTCAAGTTGCTCATGGGGGGCTGCTTCTGAGCTCTCCGTGAGGGCGGCAACCAGCAGAGCCTGTGCCACCTTTTCCCAGGGCCCCCATGCACCGGGTTCCCAGATGGCGTTAGGTGTTTTCCTCTGGGGTCAGAAATATGGGCAGAGTGTAGCCTCTTCTGGCTTCCCAGGTGTGTCTCCCCCTCTGAAGGTTTAGTTCTCCCTCCCTGTGGATTTGGGTGCAGAGAACTGTTGACCAGTACCTTCAGGTCCTGGTGGTGTCTGCACTGTGGGGGATCTTCTGTTCAAGTGCCCCTGTCTTCTGGTTCCCAGAGGCCGTATATAGTTTCTTCTTGGGCCAGGGATGTGGGCAGGGGTGGGCAGTATTGGTGGTCTCTCCCACTCTGCAGTCTCAGGAGTGTCCACCTGTCCCGGAGATGAGCTCCCTCTCCAAAAAAATATATCTTATCTAGGTGCGCAATTATATCTTATTAGTTGGACAAGAGGTTATTGTCTTGTATGTTCTTTCATGTGGCAATTTAATTGAGTTGAAGAGAGTGTGTGGTGGCTGGAGACACTGGGTCCACCACAGAATTTGGATGTGTATGTCTGGCATGGTGGCAACCCACCTTGGGAACTAGATGGTTTAGGGAGACTGTTGCCAGGCTCACAGAGTAGCCATTGACAGTGTGATATGGGATGGAGCCTAGAGGGTGAGACACTTTGTTGACTGAGATGAAAATATCCCATAAATGCCATGTACAAAGAACTCAAGAAGTTAGACCATGGGGAGACAAATAACCCTATTGAAAAATGGGGTTCAGAGCTAAACAAAGAATTCACAGCTGAGAAATGCCGAATTGCTGACAAACATCTAAAGAAATGTTCAACATCTTTAGTCATAAGGGAAATGCAAATCAAAACAACCCTGAGATTTCACCTCACACCAGTCAGAATGGCTAAGATCAAAAACTCAGGTGACAGCAAATGCTGGTGAGGATGTGGAGAAAGAGGAACACTCCTCCATTGTTGGTGGGATTGCAGACTGGTACACCATTCTGGAAATCAGTCTGGAGGTTCCTCAGAAAATTGGACATCGCACTACCTGAGGGCCCAGCTTTATCTCTCTTGGGCATATACCCAAAAGATGCTCCAACATATAACACAGACACGTGCTCCACTATGCTCATAGCAGCCTTACTTATAATAGCCAGAAGCTAGAAAGAACCCAGATGCCCTTCAACAGAGGAATGGACCCAGAAAATGTGGTACATCTACACAATGGAATACTACTCAGCTTTCAAAAACAATGACTTTATGAAATTCATAGGCAAATGGACAGAATTGGAAAATATCATCCTGAGTGAGGTAACCCAATCACAGAAAAACAAACATGGTATGCACTCATTGATAAGTGGCTATTAGCCCAAATGCTGGAATTACCCTAGATGCACAGAACACATGAAACTCAAGAAGGATGATCAAAATGCGAATGCTTCACTCCTTCTTTAAAAGGGGAAAAAGAATACCCTTGGCAAGGAATAGGGAGGCAAAGATATAAAACAGAGGCAGAAGGAACACCCATTCAGAGCCTGCCCCACATGTGGCCCATACATATACAGCCACCCAATTAGACAAGATGGATGAAGCAAAGAAGTGTAGGCCAACAGGAACTGGATGTAGATCTCTCCTTAGAGACACAGCCAGAATACAGAAAATACATAGGCGAATGCCAGCAGCAAACCACTGAACTGAGAACGGGACCCCCATTGAAGGAATCAGAGAAAGAACTGGAAGAGCTTGAAGGGGCTTGAGACCCCATGTGAAAAACAATGCCAACCAACCAGAGCTTCCAGGGACTAAGCCACTACCCGAAGACTTTACATGGACTAACAACCCTGGGCTCCAATCTCATAGGTAGCAATGAAAACCCTAGTAAGAGCACCAGTGGAAGGGGAAGCCCTTGGTCCTGCCAAGACTGAACCCCAAGTGAACGTGATTGTTGGGGGAAGGTGGTAATGTGGGGAGGATGGGGAGGGGAACACCCATAAAATCGGGGAGAGGGAGGGGTTAGGGCAATGTTGGCCTGGAAACTGGGAAAGGGAATATCATTCAAAATGTAAATAAGAAATAGTCAATTTAATAAAGGAAAAAAAAGAAAAAAAAGTGTAAAAAAAAAAAAACTTCTACCTTTCATTTGAATTGAGAAGCACTCAGGATATTCCTAAACCACACCCTTCCCTGAATCTGGGAAAGGATTTCTAAGGAGGATTACCTGAGGCGGAATTTCAAGACCACCAACCAAATTGGGAGGAATCATCACAAGGTCTGTGGGTCTAAATGGAATAACACAGGAAAGAAGAAAACCACCTTCAGAGATTTGGGTCTCTGCTTCCTGCCCACTATAGAGGAACTCTTCCACCTGTCCTCCATTTTGTGAACACTCAGACTGCTGACAAGTTAAGGAAAACACTCCTTCCCTGATCATGTTTGTAGCAGGAATCCGTGTAAGACTAGCACAAGGGTGTAGAGACTGACATGGTCCCTTCATTTATGGAAGATTGACCACAGTAAGCAAAGTACACTGGAGATGGCTACTTCTATTCCCATCTTGACTAACTATGGAATTGAGTAAAGTTCAAAACTGGAAGATGTCACTTTAATTTTTTTTTCTTAAGTTGAGGTGTATAGACTCTTCGGGTAGAAAATCACGCACCTTTAATCCAGATCTTGAGACTAGAAGGCACTATTATCTGGGCTACACCTTCACCTGGAGGCTTATGTAAGCACATAGAGGAAGGAAGCTTTGTGTCTTTGCCTGCTTGTTCTCATCTTACTAGCAGGCCCATTTCTTCACTGGCATTAGAACCTACTACTTTAGGATTCCAGCATGTACTGAAGAACACCTGAGACTTCAAACCTTGTGGACTAAGTAAGTACTGGTGTTAGCCATTGTTGGATTAACTGGACCTCAGCCTATAAGTTTTTCTCATATATCCACTTTTTTTATAGAGAGAGGAATAAATTCTGTATGTTCTCTACAGGACACTGACTAATACAATATTCTTGAAAAGAGAATGCATAACATTTCCAAAGCTCATCCAAAGTTCAATGAATTAACCGTTTTGCTTTATGAAAAGAGAGCCAGGATAATGTTGTTAGAACCAGGTATGGTAAGGATGGGAGGGGTGCCCTGGCAGGCCCATGCTGAGGGGGAAGGGGAGTTGAGTAGGGATGAAATGGGAGTAGAGACAGAGGGTGGGGGAGATATGGACAGACAGACAGAACAGGAAAGACCAGCCAAGAATTCCCAGAGAGAGAGGAGAAGGGGGAAGGGGAGAAAGGAAGAAAGAGATTAGGGAGTCAGGGAGAGTAAGAGAGAGTAAGAGCACTGGGGGCAGGGGGGGGGGCAGGGGAAAACAGTCCCTTCATAGTAAGCCTGACTATTGATTGCCAGGTAGGTGGAGCCTAGATGGAATGCTACAATAACAAAAACTACAAAACTACTCTCTTACAATACAACACACACACACACACACACACACAGAGAGAGAGAGAGAGAGAGAGAGAGAGAGAGAGAGAGAGAGAGAGAGAGAGCAAGAGCGAGAGCGAGAGCGAGAGCGAGAGCGAGAATAGGGGCCTGGATTGTTTTCTCTAAAACTAATACTGAAGTCTAGACAGAAAATTTCAGAGAGACACAAGTTTTCAACATCATAGAAGGGGCAATTTAGGATAAATAAAACTTAAATCTAAAAAGTATCTCTAATTGTATCCTATAGGTTGAAGAGCAAATAATTTCTAGTTCTTATTTTCAGGTTCCAGTTTTACATCCAAAGTACCTGAAGTAGAAATGTCATGGGATGTGGATGCCATGAGCTTGCACTACACACAGAGCAGCCACCAAAAATTCTGCTGCAGGTGGACCATTAGCAACTTCTCTTTTCTTGCTGAGGAAATGGCAGAATAAATTACAAGCCCAATGTTCTCATCAAAGGCAAACTGGGGCATGGTGTTTGAGTGTACACCTAAATGAGGGTGATTAAAAAAGCAAAGGTTACCTGTCACTTTACCCAATGTTGCTCAGCTGTGAAAAGAGCCCAGTTTGGGTAAACTTTACTTTTGTATCTTAACTGCCAAGGGGGTGGGGGGAGAGCAATAATGCAAGGACCCCAGGTGTCTATCATTTACTGCTGCACAAAGCCTGTGGATTCAAAAAGTTCATCATTCCGGATTTCATCTTGTCTCAAACCCACTCTTACTGGATGACAGACTTACCCTGCTTTGCAATGTGAGTGTGGTCCAAGGCTCCTTTATGATTTCTGGAGAGAACACAAGACTTTTGATCAAGTTTCCAAGGTGCACATTGGCAGATGACCTAGGGGAGCTCTGGGAGAATTTGCTCTTCACAGTCTGCTGCCTGCTGTTGACTGGCCAGGAATTCAGGGCTCACAAGGCCATCCTAGCAGCTTGCTCTCCAGTTTTCAGAGCCATGTTTGAACATGAAATGCAGGAGAGCCTAAATGACCGAGTTGAGATCCATGACCTTGATCCCCAAGTCTACAAGGAGATGATGGGCTTCATTTACTGTGGGAAGGCTCCACACCTCTAAAGCCTCCCAATGGCCACTGGTTTGTTGGCAGCTGCTTACAAGTATGACCTAAGAGACTTGAAGGCCATATGTGAGGATGCCCTCTGCAGGAAACTCTCTGTGGAAAATGCTGCACACACTCTCATCCTGGCTGACCTCCACAACTAAAGACGTAGGCCCTTGATTTCATTACAGTTCATGCTTCTTGAGGTCTCTGAGATCTTGGGGTGGAAGTCAATGGTGGATTCACATCCCCACTTGGTGGCTCAAGCATTCTACTGTCTGGCTTCTGCAAAGAGTGCTTTCTGATCCTCCCCCTGAAACTACTTAAGTGGTCTTTAAGACCAGGTCAGCTATGACCTACACCTGTCTTCCAATAGCAACAAACAATGTTGCTCCCAGTGACTCCTAATTACACAATGTAATTTTACATAAATGTAACATTTATGCTGGACCTCGAGGGCAGCAAGGTGGCTCAGGACTTACAACAGCTCTAAATATGTTGGAATGGTGGGTGGGGGAATGGGCAGCACTGGAGTCTGGGACACTCTACCTGACATCTACCCTGTCAATATTCTTGTTTGACTTTTGTCTGCTGACTTGGAATCTTCCCAAAAGGGTTTCTTCAGAAAAACCTGTCTGCATTGAACTGAGCACAACAGATGATCATGAGCTCCTTTGGTGTTTTGACTATTATGGGACAGGAGGAATTTCTTTTCTGGTCCAACCTATTTGGAGTTCTGTAAGCTTCTTGTATGTTTATGGGCATCTCTTTCTAAAGGTTAAGGAAGTTTTCTTCTATAATTTGTTGAAGATATTTACTGACACTTTAAGTTGGGAATCTTCATTCTCTTCTATACCTATTATCCTTAGGTTTGATCTTCTCATTGTATCCTGGATTTTCTGGATGTTTTGGGCGAGGAGTTTTTTGTGTTTTACATTTTCTTTAATGGTTGTTGACAATGTTTTCTGTGGTATCTTCTCCTGAGATTCTCCCTTCTATCTCTTGTACTCTGTTGGTGGTTGTGTCTATGACTCCTGCTCTCTTTCCTAGGTTTTCTATCTCCAGGGTTGTCTCCCTTTGTGATTTCTTTATTGTTTCTATTCCCATTTTTAGATCCTGGATCGTTTTGTTCAATTTTGTCACCTGTTTGGTTGCATTTTCCTGTAATTCTTTAAGGGATTTTTGTGTTTTCTCTTTAAGGGCTTCTACTTATTTACCTGTGTTGTCCTGTATTTCTTTAAGGGAGTTATTTATGTACTTCTTAAAGTCTTCTATCATCATCATAATCATGAGATGTGATTTTAAATTCAAATCTTGCTTTTCTGGTGTGTTTGGATATCCAGTATTAGTTTTGGTGGGAGAACTGTGCTCTGATGATGCCAAGTAGTCTTGTTTTCTGTTGCTTAAGTTCCTGCACTTGTCTCTTGCCATCAGGTTGTTTCTGGTGTTAGCTGATCTTGCTGTCCCTGATAGTGGCTTGACCCTCCTGTTAGTCTGTGTGTCAGCACTCCTGTAGACCTGTTTTCTCACAACAGGATCTGGGTACAGAGAGCTATGGGACTAGGTCAGCTCCATGTGCAGGCAGAAACTGTAAACCTTCTATCCCAGACTGCTCCTGGGTTTGTGTGTCCTGCGGGCTCCAGGTGGGTTGCTCAGAGCAGGAGAGTTGGTCTTACCTCTGCTTTCTTACCTCTGCCAGTGCTCCTGGCAACTGGCTTTCAGCTCTGGGTGCAGGCAGAGATTTGAAGGATTCTTTCCCTGACTTCTTCTAGGTTCCTGTGTCCAGAGGGCTCTAGGTGTGTTCCTCTTGGGCCAGGAATGTGAGTAGAAGTGGTGGTCTCCCCTGAGCTCTCAGGATTGTTCTCACTTCTGAGAGTCCAGCTCTCTCCCCCATGGGATTTGGATACAGAGAGCTGTTGGTCCGGGTCAGCTTTGTATGCAGGCAGAAACTGGAAGTGCCCTATCCCAGAGTGTTCCTGGGTTTTTGTGTCCTGTGGGCTCCAGGCGGGTTGCTCGGAGTAGGAGAGTTGGTCTTACCTCTGCTCTCAGGTGTGTCAGTCCTGGTGACTGGCTTTTATTGTTTTACCTCCCCCTATTCCTGCTACCTCACCTAACCTTCAGATCTACTCCCCTTCTGTCTCTTATTAGAAAGAAACAGGCTTCTAAGAGATAACAATCAAAAATGACAAAATAGAAGATAAGGAAGGAAAAAAACACTATATTGAAGTTGGAAAAAGCAACTAGACAGAATGAAAAGAGACCTAATATGAGAAAAGTCAACAAAAGAATCAGAGTCCCATTTGTTCTCACACTCAGGATTGGATAAAAACACTAAACTAAAAGGTATAATGTATATACAGTGGTCCTGGTGCAGACATGTGTGGGTCCTGTATTTGATGTTTCAGTCTCTGTGAGCTCCTCTGAACCTTGCATAGTCGATTCAGAGGGTCTTGTTCTACTGGTGTCCTCTACCCCCTCCTGCTCCTACACTCATTCTGCCTCCTCTTTTCCATGATTCCCTGAAATCTGATGGAGACACCCTTTCTAGTCCTCTCTCTCTCTCTCTCTCTCTCTCTCTCTCTCTCTCTCTCTCTCTCTCTCTGCATAATGTCTGGGGTTTGGGTCTCTGAATATATTCTCACCTGCTCCTGGAGGAAGCTTCTCTGATGATGACTGAATAAGGTACTCATGAATGAGTAGAGCAGAATATCATTAGGTTTTGTCTTACTGATACCTTTCTTTAAAGACTTGTTGTCTTTGTTTGAATCCTAGGTTTCTGGTTCTTGTTTACCTGAGCAGGGTTGAGTATGGGTCCTGACTCATGAAGTGAGCCTATATCAAATCAACTATCAGTTGGCTACTATCAGAGGTTCTGGGCCACTATTGCCCTAGCATATTTTCTAGGCAGGACAAGTTGTATGACAAAGGGTTTGGTGTTTATGTTTCTCTGTTGGTAGTCCACAGAGTACTTTCCTGCACCAAAGACACTAGAGCAGAAGGGGAAGGCTCTACAAAGGGACCACCTAGAATTCTTTATATTAAATGTTTGTGTGTGTGTGTGTGTGTGTGTGTGTGTGTGTGTGTGTGTGTGTGTGTGTTTTCCTTGGTAATGGTGCCCTGCTGTCAGTTTGCAGACAGCAACTCATTGTCTTAGTGGCAGCCTGAATCATTTGTAACCTTCCATTGGATCTTCTTGGTTAAACAACTCAATTGAATTCAATCCAGTCCCAGTCCTGGAAGCCTCATTTGGTAACAAGGGATGACCAGTTGAGATTCTTATCCCTGAATATTAGGTGACCTCATTAGGATCACTTTGGTATATTTTAAGATGTTTGCACTGAACTATGTTTCTAAATCATCACTCAAATACAAGAATGCATACCATATGCATCTTTTCAGGTCTGAGTTACCTCACTCAGGATGTCTTTTTCTGGTATTACCTATTTGCAAATTTCACGATGTCATCTTTTAAAAAGAGCTGAGTAATAATTTATTCTGTAAATGTACCACATTTCATTTATCCTGTTTTTCTGTTGAGGGACAGAAGAATGTTTCTAGTCTCTGGCTGTTATGACTAGAGCAGTTTGAACATCTCTGAGCAACTCTCCCTTTGCTACAGTGGAACATCCTTTGGGTATATGCCCAAGAGTAGTTTAGATGGACCTTGAGGTAGATCAATTCCCACATTTCTGAGGAACAACCATACTGATTTCCATAATGGTGGTACAAGTTTGCACTTCCACCAGAAATGGAGGAGTGTTCCCCTTATTTCACATACTCAGTAGCATGAAATGTCACTTGTGTTACTGTTCTTAGCTATTCTGACCATTGTATGATGGAACCTCAAAGTAGTTTTTGATTTGCATTTTTCTGACAGCTAAGGATGTCAAACTTTTCTTTAAGTGTTTCTAAGCCATTTGAGTTTCCACTATGGGAAATTCTCTGTTTAGATCTGTACACTATTTTTAAATTGGATCATTTGGCTTTTTGATATCAGGTTCTTGTGTTCTTTATTTTTGGTGCTAGTTATTGATTAAATGTGGAGTTAAGAATTTTTTTCCCAGTCTGTAATCTCCCATTGTCTGAATGATGGTGTTCTTTGCCAACAGAAGCTTCTCAGCTTCATAAAATCCCATTTATTTATTGTTGATTTTAGTGTCTGTATTATGGCTATTCTGTTCAGAAAGTATTCTCCAGTGACAATGAGACCACCACACCCCAACTTTCTCTTCTGTAAAGTTTAGTGTATCTGGTACTATCTTGAGGTCTTTGGTTCACTTAGACTTCAGATTTGTACATGGTGGTAAAGATGGATCTATTTGCATTCTTCCACATGCAGCCATCCAATTAGACTAGCACCATTTGTGGAAGATGCTCTCTTTTTTCCAATGTGTGTAGATTTATGTCTGGGTTTTCAGTTCAATTCCAGTAATCAATGCATCTGTTTTTATGCCATACCATGTGGGTTTATTACTATAGTTCTGTGATACAAATTGAAATCAGTAACAGAAATTTAAATGGGGTAAACTTCCACAGTTCTTTTATTGTTAAGGATTGTTTTATCTCTCCTGGTTTTTTTTGGAGGTGGAGGGTCCATATGAAGTTGAGAATTGACTTTCAAGATCTGTGAAGAATTGTGTTGCAATTCTGATGGGGATTAGATCCATTGGGTAGATTGGTTATGACCATTTTTACTATGTTAATCCTGATCCATGTGTGTGGGAGTGTTTCCCTCTTCTCATACCTCTGTCAAGTTCTTTCTTTAAAGACTAAAGATTTTTATCATACAAGTCCTCTTCTTTCTTTGTTAGAGTTAGTCTTAAATGTTTAGTTGTTTTAGGAGCAATTTTATCCCATAGGGATCTAACTGGTGATGCAATATATTTTTCAGGTCAAAGTGTAAGTATGGGAGTCTAGTCCCAAGTGGGGTCAGGGTGGTTGACTTGGTGGATGATGATAGTTTGGTCAATATTAGTAAGTATCCAACTGAGGATGAAGAGCTGATAGGGAGTAGTTGTGATGGTTTTAAGATGCAGGCATATAGTGAGCACAATTAGAAATGTTGAAGTTGCAACTTTAGCAGATCAGGTGGGCATGGGTTGACTTTCCATTTTTCTTGTGGCAATTCGTCTGGGAGCTTCCTCTCTCTCCTGGCAGGCTTAACGTGGGAGTGTTGTATCCATGTCTGTATTCTGTCCACCTTAACAGCTCATGGAATGGTCAGGATCATGGTGTGAGACCCTCTCTAGTGTGAGATGGGGTGGCCGAGTCATAAACCTGGTATATGGCAGGCTAGAATTGCTTCTGGCCTCTGTGGTGAGCTTCCAAGGATTTTAAGAACAAATGGTCATATTTGGCTAGAATGTCAGACTGGAGGTTAGCAAGCGCTTGAGGAAATCTCCCATATAGGATCTCAAAGTGGGTAAGACCCAAGGTCTAAGGCATATTATTGGCCTTTTATAAGGTATAAGGTAAGAGAGAAACCCAGGCACCACCAGTTTCAAGGGTTATTTGGGTCAAGGCCTCCTTCAAGATCCCATTTGTCCTCTCTATCCCAGAATCTATGTAGAGTTTCAGATACCTGAGAGATGAAAGCTGGTCCACTGTCAGACCCAAGGAGGGTAGGCAAACTATAACTGGGTATAATATCTTCCAGAAGCTTCTCTGCCACTACACTGGCAGTCTCCTTCTTTTTAGGGTAGACTTCTGCCCATACTAAAGAGAATCTATAAAAATTACCAGGTATTTATATACATACGTTCCTGTCTTAGTTTCTGTATATTCTATTTATAATTAACCCCTGGCTGTTTGCCCCTAATTCTACTTTCTGGAGCTCCTTGATTAGGGCCTGAGGGCTTCACAGTCTGGCATGTGGGACAGTGTGAGATTACTTGATGAACTGAGTATCCTAAGTGAAATATTTTGTATCTTGTCCCTTGTAGGAATTCCTTTACCTTTTGGTGACCCAGGTGTGAAGCTTGATGTATCTGATGGCTGAGTTGTTTAGCAAATTTCTTAGGGTGGTAAGGACCTCAGAGGTTAGCAACCATCCATCTCTTGTGTATATTTCTTTGCATTTGTTTTGATCCTGTTAGTCTTCAGAAATATATTCAGGGCTGGGATCTCAGAGGGTGGCAAGGCTACCAGGATATTGGTGGTGGAAGATTTGGCAGCCTCTCTTGTAGCTTTATTAGCTTTTCTGTTTTCTCGGGCTATTTCTGATGTTCCTTTTAGATGCCCAGGGCAATGAATTGTGGCCACTTTGAGAGGAAGCCATAATGCCTCCAGCAAAGCAAATATTTCTTCCTTATTTTTGATAGTATTGACTTCAGCAGTCAACAATTCTCTCTCTTGATATATGGACCCATGTATAGGTGCCATGGCAAAGACATATCTGCTGTCAGTATAAATGTTGGCTACAGTACCCTTTGCTAACTTCAAAACCTGAGTTAGAACTGTTAACTCAGTCTTTTGGGCTGATGTGCCTGGTAGCAGAGCAGTTATCCAGATAACAGAGTCCAAGTCCACCACTGCCAAACCCGCATACCTGATTCCTTTCTGGATGAATCCATTCTCCTTTATGAAGCAGATCTTTTCTGCATCTAGCCAGGTTATGTCAGTCAAGCCCAGCCTGATTCTCTAAACAAGCCCCAAATCTATAGAGCAATCATGTTGTGCATTTGAGGATAGGCTAGGTACCAGGGGGACTGGGTTTAGGGCAGATGATAGGTTATATCTTATGTGAAGGGGGTTCAAAAGTAGCACCTGGAAGTGTACCAATCTAGCATTGGATAACTATTGACTAAGAGGATTCTTGGAGATCTCAATAGCATGGTAGGTGGTGATATAAAATTCCTGTTTTACAATTTTCTTGTCAGTGTCCTTAATGAGCAGGGCAATAGTAGATCCAGAGGCAGGCTGGCTGTCCTTGGGCCACCAGGCTCAGTTTCTCAGATATATATGCCCTGGTCTTTTTCATGGGCCTAAATTTTTGATGAGAACCCCTTTGGCTCCCTTTTCTTTCACCTATGTACAGGTGGGAAGGTTTGTGTATATCCAAATTGGCCAGGGTCAGTGCCTCTGACAAAGCTTTTTTCAAAGTCTTAAAAGCCATGTCTCTCTCAGGGGTCTATTCTATCTCATCTTCTTGTCCTCTGATGTCCTTACATAAGTGGTTTACTATCTCAGTAACCCTGAAACCTAGAGTTTACAAAACCTGACAGATCCCAGAAATTCACATGCTTGCCTCATGGTGGGATACTAAGGATGGTTTGCGTCTGGGCATCTGACATCATGTGTTGCCCCCCTTGAATATGAACCCAAGGTATGTGACCTTAGGCTATTTTTTGTCATTGTCGAAAGAGTATGCCTGAGGTTAAGGTAAAGAGATTTGGATTATTTGCTTTGAAAAAAGAAGTCTCAAAACAGCCTGGTATAAATTCTGTTGTGTGGTTACTAAAATTCACTCTTATGAAGAGCATTTTAGTGAAAAAGGGAAGTTGAGCAAGGAAAAATACAAAATATATGATTCGAGTATTAAAGGGACACCCGGAAGTGAAATGGAGCTGAATCTTATGTTCAAGAATATTAAATTGAGGAGAGACCCAACCGCCTGGTCAGGTGGGCACTCCTGAGGCTGCAGAGCGGAAGAGACCACCAACACTGCTCACCCCTGCCCACATCCCTGGCTCAAGAGGAAACTGTATAAGGCCTCTGGGCTCCCGTGGGGGAGCGGCAGGACCCCTGCCAGAGACACCGCCGGACCCTGAAGGAAACAGACCGGATAAACAGTTCTCTGCACCCAAATCCCGTGGGAGGGAGAGCTAAACCTTCAGAGAGGCAGACAAGCCTAGGAAACCAGAAGAGACTGCTCCCTGCACACACATCTCGGACGCCAGAGGAAAAAGCCAAAGACCATCTGGAACCCTGGTGCACTGAAGCTCCCGGAAGGGGCGGCACAGGTCTTCCTGGTTGCTGCCGCTGCAGAGAGCCCGTGGGCAGCACCCCACGAGCAAACCTGAGCCTCGGGACCACAGGTAAGACCAAATTTTCTGCTGCAAGAAAGCTGCCTGGTGAACTCAAGACACAGGCCCACAGGAACAGCTGAAGACCTGTAGAGAGGAAAAACTACATGCCCGAAAGCAGAACACTCTGTCCCCATAACTGACTGAAAGAGAGGAAAACAGGTCTACAGCACTCCTGACACACAGGCTTATAGGACAGTCTAGCCACTGTCAGAAATAGCAGAACAAAGTAACACTAGAGATAATCTGATGGCGAGAGGCAAGCGCAGGAACCCAAGCAACAGAAACCAAGACTACATGCCATCATCGGAGCCCAATTCTCCCACCAAAACAAACATGGAATATCCAAACACACCAGAAAAGCAAGATCTAGTTTCAAAATCATATTTGATCATGATGCTGGAGGACTTCAAGAAAGACATGAACACACTTAGGGAAGCACAGGAAAACATTAATAAACAAGTAAAAGCCTACAGAGAGGAATCGCAAAAATCCCTGAAAGAATTCCAGGAAAACACAATCAAACAGTTAAAGGAAATAAAAATCGAAATAGAAGCAATCAAGAAAGAACACATGGAAACAACCCTGGATATAGAAAACCAAAAGAAGAGACAAGGAGCTGTAGATACAAGCTTCACCAACAGAATACAAGAGATGGAAGAGAGAATCTCAGGAGCAGAAGATTCCATAGAAATCATTGACTCAACTGTCAAAGATAATGTAAAGCGGAAAAAGCTGCTGGTCCAAAACATACAGGAAATCCAGGACTCAATGAGAAGATCAAACCTAGGATAATAGGTATAGAAGAGAGTGAAGACTCCCAGCTCAAAGGACCAGTAAATATCTTCAACAAAATCATAGAAGAAAACTTCCCTAACCTAAAAAAAGAGATACCCATAGACATACAAGAAGCCTACAGAACTCCAAATAGATTGGACCAGAAAAGAAACACCTCCCGTCACATAATTGTCAAAACATCAAACGCACAAAATAAAGAAAGAATATTAAAAGCAGTAAGGGAAAAAGGTCAAGTAACATATAAAGGGAGACCTATCAGAATCACACCAGACTTCTCGCCAGAAACTATGAAGGCCAGAAGATCCTGGACTGATGTCATACAGACCCTAAGAGAACACAAATGCCAGCCCAGGTTACTGTATCCAGCAAAACTCTCAATTAACATTGATGGAGAAAACAAGATATTCCATGACAAAACCAAATTTACACAATATCTTTCTACAAATCCAGCACTACAAAGGATAATAAATGGTAAAGCCCAACATAAGGAGGCAAGCTATACCCTAGAAGAAGCAAGAAACTAATCGTCTTGGCAACAAAACAAAGAGAATGAAAGCACACAAACATAACCTCACATCCAAATATGAATATAACGGGAAGCAATAATCACTATTCCTTAATATCTCTCAATATCAATGGCCTCAACTCCCCAATAAAAAGACATAGATTAACAAACTGGATACGCAACGAGAACCCTGCATTCTGCTGCCTACAGGAAACACACCTCAGAGACAAAGACAGACACTACCTCAGAGTGAAAGGCTGGAAAACAATTTTCCAAGCAAATGGTCAGAAGAAGCAAGCTGGAGTAGCCATTCTAATATCAAATAAAATCAATTTCCAACTAAAAGTCATCAAAAAAGATAAGGAAGGACACTTCATATTCATCAAAGGAAAAATCCACCAAGATGAACTCTCAATCCTAAATATCTATGCCCCAAATAAAAGGGCACCTACATATGTAAAAGAAACCTTACTAAAGCTCAAAACACACATTGGACCTCACACAATAATAGTGGGAGATTTCAACACCCCACTCTCATCAATGGACAGATCATGGAAACAGAAATTAAACAGAGATGTCGACAGACTAAGAGAAGTCATGAGCCAAATGGACTTAATAGATATTTATAGAACATTCTATCCTAAAGCAAAAGGATATACCTTCTTCTCAGCTCCTCATGGTACTTTCTCCAAAATTGACCATATAATTGGTCAAAAAACGGGCCTCAACAGGTACAGGAAGATAGAAATAATCCCATGCGTGCTATCGGACCACCACGGCCTAAAACTGCTCTTCAATAACAATAAGGGAAGAATGCCCACATATACGTGGAAATTGAACAATGCTCTACTCAATGATAACCTGGTCAAGGAAGAAATAAGGAAAGAAATTAAAAACTTTTTAGAATTTAATGAAAATGAAGATACAACATACTCAAACTTATGGGACACAATGAAAACTGTGCTAAGAGGAAAACTCATAGCGCTGAGTGCCTGCAGAAAGAAACAGGAAAGAGCATATGTCAGCAGCTTGACAGCACACCTAAAAGCTCTAGAACAAAAAGAAGCAAATACACCCAGGAGGAGTAGAAGGCAGGAAATAATCAAACTCAGAGCTGAAATCAACCAAGTAGAAACAAAAAGGACCATAGAAAGAATCAACAGAACCAAAAGTTGGTTCTTTGAGAAAATCAACAAGATAGATAAACCCTTAGCCAGACTAACGAGAGGACACAGAGAGTGTGTCCAAATTAACAAAATCAGAAATGAAAAGGGAGACATAACTACAGATTCGGAGGAAATTCAAAAAATCATCAGATCTTACCATAAAAACCTATATTCAACAAAATTTGAAAATCTTCAGGAAATGGACAATTTCCTAGACAGATACCAGGTATCGAAGTTAAATCAGGAACAGATAAACCAGTTAAACAACCCCATAACTCCTAAGGAAATAGAAGCAGTCATTAAAGGTCTCCCAACCAAAAAGAGCCCAGGTCCAGACGGGTTTAGTGCAGAATTCTATCAAACCTTCATAGAAGACCTCATACCAATATTATCCAAACTATTCCACAAAATTGAAACAGATGGAGCCCTACCGAATTCCTTCTACGAAGCCACAATTACTCTTATACCTAAACCACACAAAGACACAACAAAGAAAGAGAACTTCAGACCAATTTCCCTTATGAATATCGACGCACAAATACTCAATAAAATTCTGGCAAACCGAATTCAAGAGCACATCAAAACAATCATCCACCATGATCAAGTAGGCTTCATCCCAGGCATGCAGGGATGGTTTAATATATGGAAAACCATCAACGTGATCCATTATATAAACAAACTGAAAGAACAGAACCACATGATCATTTCATTAGATGCTGAGAAAGCAGTTGACAAAATTCAACAACCCTTCATGATAAAAGTCCTGGAAAGAATAGGAATTCAAGGCCCATACCTAAACATAGTAAAAGCCATATACAGCAAACCAGTTGCTAACATTAAACTAAATGGAGAGAAACTTGAAGCAATCCCACTAAAATCAGGGACTAGACAAGGCTGCCCACTCTCTCCCTACTTATTCAATATAGTTCTTGAAGTTCTAGCCAGAGCAATCAGACAACAAAAGGAGATCAAAGGGATACAGATCGGAAAAGAAGAGGTCAAAATATCACTATTTGCAGATGACATGATAGTATATTTAAGTGATCCCAAAAGTTCCACCAGTGAACTACTAAAGCTGATAAACAACTTCAGCAAAGTGGCTGGGTATAAAATTAACTCAAATAAATCAGTTGCCTTCCTCTATACAAAAGAGAAACAAGCAGAGAAAGAAATTAGGCAAAAGACACCCTTCATAATAGACCCAAATAATATAACGTACCTCGGTGTGACTTTAACCAAGCAAGTAAAAGATCTGTACAATAAGAACTTCAAGACACTGAGGAAAGAAATTGAAGAAGACCTCAGAAGATGGAAATATCTCCCATGCTCATGGATTGGCAGGATTAATATAGTAAAAATGGCCATTTTACCAAAAGCAATCTACAGATTCAATGCAATCCCCATCAAAATACCAATCCAATTCTTCAAAGAGTTAGACAGAACAATTTGCAAATTCATCTGGAATAACAAAAAACACAGGATAGCTAAAGCTATCCTCAACAATATAAGGACTTCAGGGGGAATCACTATCCCTGAACTCAAGCAGTATTACAGAGCAATAGTGATAAAAACTGCATGGTATTGGTACAGAGACAGACAGATAGACCAATGGAATAGAATTGAAGACCCAGAAATGAACCCACACACCTATGGTCACTTGATTTTTGACAAAGGAGCCAAAATCATCCAATGGAAAAAAGATAGCATTTTCAGCAAATGATGCTGGTTCAACTGGAGGGCAACATGTAGAAGAATGCAGATCGATCCATGCTTATCACCCTGTACAAAGCTTAAGTCCAAGTGGATCAAGGACCTCCACATCAAACCAGACACAATCAAACTAATAGAAGAAAAACTAGGGAAGCATCTGGAACACATGGGCACTGCAAAAAATTTCCTGAACAAAACACCAATGGCTTATGCTCTAAGATCAAGAATCGACAAATGGGATCTCATAAAACTGCAAAGCTTCTGTAAGGCAAAGGACACTGTGGTTAGGACAAAACGGCAACCAACAGATTGGGAAAAGATCTTTACCAATCCTACAACAGATAGAGGCCTTATATCCAAAATATACAAAGAACTCAAGAAGTTAGACCGCAGGGAAACAAATAACCCTATTAAAAAATGGGGTTCAGAGCTAAACAAAGAATTCACAGCTGAGGAATGCCGAATGGCTGAGAAACACCTAAAGAAATGTTCAACATCTTTAGTCATAAGGGAAATGCAAATCAAAACAACCCTGAGATTTCACCTCACACCAGTGCAATTGGCTAAGATCAAAAACTCAGGTGACAGCAGATGCTGGCGAGGATGTGGAGAAAGAGGAACACTCCTCCATTGTTGGTGGGATTGCAGACTGGTAAAACCATTCTGGAAATCAGTCTGGAGGTTCCTCAGAAAATTGGACATTGAACTGCCTGAGGATCCAGCTATACCTCTCTTGGGCATATACCCAAAAGATGCCTCAACATATAAAAGAGACACGTGCTCCACTATGTTCATCGCAGCCTTATTTATAATAGCCAGAAAATGGAAAGAACCCAGATGCCCTTCAACAGAGGAATGGATACAGAAAATGTGGTACATCTACACAATGGAATATTACTCAGCTATCAAAAACAACGAGTTTATGAAATTCGTAGGCAAATGGTTGGAACTGGAAAATATCATCCTGAGTGAGCTAACCCAATCACAGAAAGACATACATGGTATGCACTCATTGATAAGTGGCTATTAGCCCAAATGCTTGAATTACCCTAGATCCCTAGAACAAACGAAACTCAAGACGGATGATCAAAATGTGAATGCTTCACTCCTTCTTTAAATGAGGAAAAAGAATACCCTTGGCAGGGAAGGGAGAGGCAAAGATTAAAACAGAGACTGAAGGAACACCCATTCAGAGCCTGCCCCACATGTGGCCCATACATATACAGCCACCCAATTAGACAAGATGGATGAAGCAAAGAAGTGCAGACCAACAGGAGCCGGATGTAGATCGCTCCTGAGAGACACAGCCAGAATACAGCAAATATAGAGGCGAATGCCAGCAGCAAACCACTGAACTGAGAATAGGTCCCCTATTGAAGGAATCAGAGAAAGAACTGGAAGAGCTTGAAGGGGCTCGAGACCCCAAAAGTACAACAATGCCAAGCAACCAGAGCTTCCAGGGACTAAGCCACTACCTAAAGACTATACATGGACTGACCCTGGACTCTGACCCCATAGGTAGCAATGAATATCCTAGTAAGAGCACCAGTGGAAGGGGAAGCCCTGGGTCCTGCTAAGACTGAACCCCCAGTGAACTAGTCTATGGGGGGAGGGCTGCAATGGGGGGAGGGTTGGGAGGGGAACACCCATAAGGAAGGGGAGGGGGGAGGGGGATGTTTGCCCGGAAACCGGGAAAGGGAATAACACTCGAAATGTATATAAGAAATACTCAAGTTAATAAAAAAAAAATAGAAAAATCCAAAAAAAAAAAAGAATATTAAATTGAACTAAGGGAGTAATGACCTTGGAGCAAGATCTCACCAAACTAAGTTTTCCAGGCAACTTAGTACAAACATTTAATCCTAGGAGACAGGCATGCAGATCTCTAAATTCAAGGTCAATCTACAGAGCAAGATCCAGGGCAGCCAAGTTGAGGCATTAAAGGAGTTAGAAAAGAGGAAGCTAGTGATAATGAAATAGAACAAGGGGGTCATGTTCCAGCTCCTGCAAGCAGCAGAACTCAGCAGCTTTGGTCATGTGTCTCTGGCTTTGTATTTAAGAGGAGAAGGTGACAATTGATTGTGGTTAGCTGGAGCTAAGAAAGAGACCAGCATTACTGAGGTGAAATCTTCAGGGAAGTATTTTCTGAGAGCACAAATCTGTGTTCCAGAGATAGTCAAGGTTGTGCCTCATGATGTAGCTATACTTGGTAATGTGTAAGAGTCACCCAGGTGGTAATGGTTTTGAAGGCATGAAGAACAGCTGAGGCTTGGGACTGTGAGAGGCCATGGAAGGCCATTGGTGAAGGTACAACTTCAATTGCAGTTGACATTTCAGGACTGAAGCGGTCATGCAAAGGGGTTGAGGATTGGTACCTTGAATAGAGCATATGAGAGGCTATTGGTGAAGCCTAGATGCAATGGAAGACCCCAGTGTATTGGAAATGCCACCATGGGATGATCACCAAGAACAACTGAGGCACTGGAGTGGATCAACCTGAGTGCTACAGAGGGCAGAGCTGGAGAAGTGAAGCCAGCCCTCTGGAGGATCATGTTCCCCATTTCCCATTGCTACTCAACTCTGTTCAAATTCCTGACCCTCTGTATATTATCCCCTTCCCCTGTCATATCTGATTTTGCCCGCCCTTTTCCCACCACCTCTTTACTTCCTCCCAAGTCCCTCCTACCTTCTACCTCTAATCCATATTTTGTTTCTCCTTCTAAGAAGGACTGAAGCATCTATATTTTGGTCTACCTTCTTATTGAGCTTCATGTGTTTTGTGAGTTGTATCTTGGGTATACTCAGCTGTTGGGCTAATATCTACTTATCAGTGAGTGTATACCATGTGGATTCTTCTGTGACTGGGTTGACTCACTCAGGATGATATTTTCTAGTTGCATCCATTTTCCTAAGAATTTCAAGAAGCCATTGTTTTTAATAGCTGAGTAGTACTCCATTGTGTTTATGTACCAAATTTTCTGTATCTGTTCCTCTGTTGAAGGATATCTAGGTGCTTTCTAGCTGGCTATTATGGAAGGCTGCTATGAACACAGTGGAGTATATGTCCTTGTTATATGTTGGAACATCTTTTGGATATATGCCCAGGATAGGTATAGCTGGGTCCTCAGGTCCAATTTTCTGAGGAACATCCAGACTGATTTCCAGAGTAGTCATACCAGCTTGCAATCCCACCAACAATGGAAGAGTGTTTCTTTTTCTCCATATCCTCACCAGCATTTGCTGTCACCTGGGTTTTTGATGTTAGCCATTCTGACTGGTGTGAGGTGGAATCTCAGGGTTGTTTTGATTTGCATTTCCATTATAACTAAAGATGTTGAACATTTCGTTGGGTGTTTCTCAGCCATTGGGCATTCCTGAGTTGTGAATTCTTTATTAGCTCTGAACACCATTTTAATAGGGTTATTTGTCTCCCTACGGTCTAGCGTTTCAGTTCTTTGTATATTTTGGATATAAGCCCTCTATCAGTTCTGGGATTGGTAAGATCTTTCCCCAATCTGTTGGATGCCATTTTATACTAACAACAGTATACTTTGCCTTACAGAAACTTTGCACTTTTATGAGATCCCATTTGTCCATTCTTGATCTTAGAGCACAAGCCATTGGTGTTTTATTCAGGAAATTTTCTCGAGTGCCCATGTGTTTGAGATGCTTCCCCACTTTTTCTTCTATTAGTTTGAGTGTATCTGGTTTGATATGGAGGACCATGATCCACTTGGACTTAAGCTTTGTACCAGGTGATAAGCATGGATCAATCTGTATTCTTCTACATGCTGACCTCCAGTTGAACCAGCACCATTTGCTGAAAATGCTATCTTTTTTCCATTGGATGGTTTTGGCTCCTTTGTCAAAAATCAAGTAACCATAGGTGTGTCGGTTCATTTCTGGGTCTTCAATTCTATTCCAATTGTCTATCTGTCTGTCTCTGTACCAATACCATGCAGTTTTTTATCACTATTGCTCTGTAATACTGACTGATACTGCTTGAGTTCAGGGATAGTGATTCCCCCCAGAAGTGCTTTTAATGTTGATAGTTTTAGCTATCCTGGGTTTTTTGTTATTCCAAATGAATTTGGAAATTGTTCTGTCTAACTCTCTGAAGAATTGGATTGGTATTTTGATGAGGATTGCACTGAATCTGTAGATCACTTTTGGTAAAATGGCCATTTTAACTACATTAATCCTGCCAATCGATGAGCATGGGAGATCTTTCCAGCTTCTGAGGTCTTCTTCAATTTCTTTCTTCAGAGTTTTGAAGTTCTTATCATACAGATCTGTTACTTGCTTGGTTAAAATCACACGGAGGTATTCTATATTATTTGGGACTATTATGAAGGGTGTCATTTCCCAAATTTCTTTCTCGGCTTGTTTCTCTTTTGTGTAGAGGAAGGCTACTCATTTATTTGAATTAATTTTATACCCAGCCACTTTGCTGAAGATGTTTATCAAGTTTAGTAGTTCTCTGGTGGAACTTTTGGGATCACTTAAATGTACTATCATGTCTTCTAAAAATAGTGATATTTTGACTTCTTCTTTTCCAATCTGTATCCCCTTGATCTCCTTTTGCTGTCTGATTGCTCTGGCTAGAACTTCAAGAACTATATTGAATAAGTATGGAGAGAGTGGGCAGCCTTGTCTAGTCACTGATTTTAGTGGGATTGCTTCAAGTTTCTCTCCATTTATTTTAATGTAAGCTACTGGTTTGCTGAATATGGCTTTTACTGTGTTTAGGTATGGGCCTTGAATTCCCATTCTTTCCAAGACTTTTATCATGAAGGGGTGTTGAATTTTGTCAAATGCTTTCTCAGCATCTAATGAAATGATCATGTGGTTCTGTTCTTTCTGTTTGTTTATATAATGGATCACGATGATGGTTTTCTGTATATTGAACCATCCCTTCATTCCTGGGATGAAGTCTACGTGATGATGGTGGATGATTGTTTTGATGTGCTCTTGAATTCGGTTTGCCAGAATTTTGTTGAGTATTTTTGCGTCGATATTCATAAGTGAAATTGGTCTGAAGTTCTCATTCTTTGTTGGGTCTTTGTGTGGTTTAGGTATAAGAGTAATTGTGTCTTCATAGAAGGAATTCAGTAGTGCACCATCTGTTTCAATTTTGTGGAATAGTTTGGATAGTATTGGTATGAGGTCTTCAATGAGGTCTGATAGAATTGAGCACTGAACTCACTTTTTGGTTGGGAGACCCTTAATGACTGCTTCTATTTCTTTAGGAGTTATGGGGTTATTTAAATGGTTTATCTGTTCCTGATTTAACTTCAGTTCCTGGTATCTGTCTAGGAAATTGTCCATTTCCTGCAGATTTTCAAGTTTTGTTGAATATAGGCTTTTGTAGTTGGATCTGATGATTTTTTGAATTTTCTCTGATTCTGTAGTTATGTCTCCCATTTCATTTTGATTTTGTGAATTTGGACACACTCTCTGTGTCCTCTCCTTAGTCTGGGTAAAGGTTTATCTATCTTGGTGATTTTCTCAAGGAACCAACTTTTGGTTCTGTTCATCGTTTGTATGCTCCTTCTTGTTTCTACTTGGTTGATTTCAGCTCTGAGTTTGATTATTTCCTGCCTCTACTACTCCTGAGTGTATTTGTTTCTTTTTATTCTAGAGCTTTCAGGTGTGCTGTCCAGCTCCTGATATATGCTCTCTCCTGTTTCTTTCTGCAGGCAATCAGAGCTATGAGTTTTCCTCTTAGTACAGCTTTCATTGTGTCCCATAAGTTTGGGTATGTTGTACATTCATTTTCATTTAAATTCTAAGAAGTCTTTAATTGTTTTCTTTATTTCTTCCTTCACCAGGTTATCATTGAGTAGAGCATTCTTCAACTTCCATGTATATGTGGGGATTCTTCCCTTTTTATTATTGAAGACTAGCTTTAGCCCGTGGTGGTCTGATAGGACGCATGGGATTATTTCTATTTTTCTGTATATGTTAAGGCCTGTTTTATGACCAATTATACGGTCAATTTTGGAGAAAGTACCATGAGGTGGTGAGAAGAAGGTATATCTTTTTGTTTTAGGATGGAATGTTCTATAAATATCTATTAAGTCCATTTGGTTCATGACTTCTCTTAGTCTGTGTAAGTCTCTGTTTAATTTCTGTTTCCATGATCTGTCCATTGATGAGAGTGGGGTGTTGAGATCTCCTATTATTGTGTGAGGTACAATATGTGCTTTGAGCTTTAGTAAGGTTCCTTTTATGTACTTACTTGCCCTTGTTTTTGGAGCATAGATATTTAGGATTGAGAGTTCATCTTGGTGAATTTTTCCTTTGATTAATATGAAGTGTCCTTCCTTATCTTTTTTGATGACTTTTAGTTGAAAATCGATTTTATTCAATAATAGAATGGATACTTCAGCTTGCTTCTTCAGACCATTTGCTTGGAAAGTTGTTTTCCATCCTTTCACTCTGAGGTAATATCTTTTTTTGTCTCTGACGTGTGTTTCCTGTAGGCAGCAGAATGCAGGGTCCTCATTGCATATCCAGTTTGTTAATCTATGTCTTTTTATTGGGGAGTTGAGACCATTGATATTCAGAGATATTAAAGAATAGTGATTATTGCTTCCTGTTATATTCATATTGGGATGTGAGATTATGTTGGTGTGCTTTGCTTCTCTTTGTTTTGTTGCCAAGACAATTAGTTTCTTACTTTTTCTACTGCACAGCTTACCTCTTTATGTTGGGCTTTACCATTTATTATCCTTTGTAGGGCTGGATTTGTAGAAAGAACTTGTGTAAATTTTGTTTTGTCATGGAATATCTTGTTTTCTCCATCTATGTTAATTGAGAGTTTTGCTGGATACAGTAACCTGGGCTGGCATTTGTGTTCTCTTAGGGTCTGTATGACATCTGCCCAGGATCATCTAGCTTTCATAGTCTCTAGTGAGAAGTCTGGTTTGATTCTGCTAGGTCAGCCTTTATATGTTACTTGACCTTTTTCCTTTACTGCTTTAAATATTCTTTCTTTATTTGTGCATTTGGTGTTTTGACTATTATGTGATGGGAGGAGTTTCTTTTCTGGTCCAATCATCTTGAAGTTCTTAGGCTTCTTGTATGTTTATGGGCATCTCTTTCTTTAGGTTAGGGAAGTTTTCTTATATGATTTTGTTGAAGATATTTAGTGGTCCTTTAAGCTGGGAATCTTCACTCTCTTCTATACTATTATCCTTAGGTTTGATCTTCTCATTGAGTCCCGGATTTCCTGTATGTTTTGGACCAGTAGCTTTTTCAGTTTTGCATTATCTTTGACTGTTGTGTCGATGATTTCTATGGAATCTTCTGTTCCTGAGATTCTCTCTTCTATCTCTTGTTTTCTGTTAGTGATGCTTGTTTCTATGGCTCCTGGTCTCTTCCTTCGGTTTTCTATATCCAAGGTTGTTTCCCTTTGTGCTTTCTTCATTGCTTCTATTTCAATTTCCTTCACCTCTTTCCATTCTATTTTCCTTCACCTCTTTGATTGTGTTTTCCTGGAATTCTTTGAGGGATTTTTGTGATTCCTCTCTATAGGCTTCTACTTGTTTATTTATGTTTTCCTCCGATTCTCTAAGGGAGTTCTTTATGTCTTTCTTGAAGTCCTCCATCATCATGATCAAATGTGATTTTAAATCTAGATCTTGTTTTTCTGGTGTGTTTGGATATTCAGTGTTTGCTTTGTTGGGAGAACTGGGCTCTGATGCAATCCCACTAAAATCACAGACTAAACAAGGTTTCCCACTTTCCCCCATCTATTCAATATAACACCCGAAGTCCTAGCCAGAACAATTGGACAACAAAAAGAGATCAAAGCAATACAAATTGGAAAGGAAATAATCAAAATACTACTATTTGCAGATGATATTACACACTTTAGGGACACCAAATTTCCACCAGAAAAGTCCTAAACCTGATAAACAACTTCGGCATGTAAAATTAACGTAAATGAATCAGTAGCTTTCCTCTACTCAAAGGATAAACATGCTGTGAAAAAAAAAACTAGGCAAAGGACACCCTTCACAATAATCTTAAATAATATAAAATACCTTGCTGTGACTCTAACCAAGAAAGTGAAAGATCTGTATGACAAGAACTTCAATTTTCTAACAAAAGAATTGAAGAAGATCTCAGAAGTTGCAAAGAACTCCCATGCTCATGGATTGGCAGGATTAATATTGTAAAAATGGATATCTTGCTGAAAGCAACATGCTGATTCAAGGCAATTCCCATTAAAATTTCAATCTGGTTATTCATAAAGTTAGAAAGGGCAATTTGCAAATTCATTTGGAATAACGAAAAACACAGGATAGTGACCTGTCCATCAGGTCCAGTTATTCAGGGTCCTGAAGAGTCGCTACCTGAGGGTCAAGGCGGGGGAGAAAAGAAGGAGACCAAGCAAGGTTCTGTTGTCAAGGTCTGTTTATTGAGAGGAATGTACAGCATTTAAAGCTCTGAAGCAGGAACTGAAGCTTAGGTCTGGGGAGTACTCGGAAGTGCCCAAGAACATAAGGTAAATCATTAAACTGCAAGATATTGTCCTTACAGACACTGAGGCAACAGTCTTCCGGGGACATAATCTTTCTTTGAAAAGGTCAAGCCCTTCTCAGGAATCTGTTCAGGGACATCTGGTGTTTGCTCAGGCTGAAACATCCTGCGATTGTTCCCGGAATCTTCCTGGGAGAGGCTTTTATCCAACAATCTCATAATCTTACAGCGGCCATATTAGGGCTGAGCGCCCTGTGACTGTAGAGCTCAGAATGGCTCCCTACATCTCCCCCTTTTTTCTTTTATAGAAGACCATTAGATGGAAGTAGTGGTCTGAGAGAGATCAGACATACCTCGCAGAGTGCCCAGCTCGGCCAGGGGGAGCCACTCTTGCAGTTAGGACTGCACCCCAATGGCTAGGAATGAACTTATGCTGTAACACACCATTCTGGGCTATACGTGTGTGTTTTGGGGGGAGAAACTGGGCAGAGGAGCATTTGACCAGCCCATAAGTTTAAACGGGGTGCAGCCACCTCTGTCTTAGGATCGACTTCTCGAACCCTAGCCTTACCCATCATAGGATTACCTTGTCACCCTCAAGGCTCCGTGTCTCAGGTTGTTCAAGGTCAGAGGAAGTTGACTGTCACTGAGTATAGCTACTTCAGGTCATCTTCTCATTCCTCTTACTTGAGCCCAGGGGAGAAAGGGTAGGGGCCAAACGGCATAAATTTAAGAGATTGTGGAAATTGAGCCTCTCCCAATAAGTTGTGGGCACCTCATCTTGTTTGTCGTCTCTCTGGTCCTCTTCAGTTGTCCCGGTCTCCAAGCGATGATAATGTACTGAAACGGAATTTCTACGCAAAGCAGAATCTATTTGTGATTTAATAAAGCATGTAAGTCACTGAAAGGCCCAAGGACCGAAGGAAATCAACAGAAGCAGGCCCACAAGGGGTCCTAAAATCGAAGGCAGCAGGATAGAGAGCCATGGGGATGCAGAAACCCAGTTTTTGTACCAAGACTCCTGTTGCTCTCTCTCTGTTTCATTTTTCTAGGCTATCTCTCACATTTCTCAGGCTGTCTTCCACAAGACCAGTCTTGTCTACAAAAACACAGCATTCCTCTTTTAAGGCTGCACAATGCCCTCCCTGTTGTAGGAAGAGCAAATCGAGTCCTCTTCTATTTTGTAGCACCACTTCTGAAAGGGTGACAACAGAATCTTTTAAATTGGCTAAGCCCTCTCTCAGTTCACCTGGGTCCTGGTCAATTGCAGCGCTAAGTAAATTATAGCATTGCTGGTTTTGTTGGGAGGTAACAAGCACAGCAATGCCTGTGCCTGTCCCTGCTGTCCCTAACCCCAAGAGGACTGCGACAGTGATGGCCAATATAGGCTCTCTCTTTTCTCGATGGGGTCACCAGTGTTTCTATCCCAAAAATTCAAGATATCTTGTGGCTCATGAATGCTGAGTCTGGGTAGTAATTGCACGAATACTCAATAATTGCGCTGCTGCAAGAAATCAGATATTATTACATAGCCAGTCAGCCCTGATGAACATGCCATATAAGTATGATTTGGGGTGAGCAGGTACTCATGATGATTGTCAATGACCAAGGTATGGTTGCATATTTCTAACAGCTGGTGAGAAGGGAGCATATGTTTTCCCAGAATACAGCTTCCCACCCTGGATACCTCAGTGAGGGTAAATCCTAAAAAGCCTCCATATAGGATATTGGATTCATTGGTATAAATAAATTCTCCAAAAAGGGCAATGCCTTCATAAAATGGAGGGAAAGCAGAAAAGCACATCCAGCATTCCACATATTTGGAGAAATTATTTATCTGCTCCTGGAAGAGTAGGGCAGAGGCAGATGCATTAAGAATGGATAGAATGGGGCTGGAGAGATGGCTCAGCCGTTAAAGGCTAGGCTCACAACCAAAAGTATAAGAATGGATAGAATGACTCGTGAGAACAGCAAAGGGCCAGGAGGAATGGTCGGTTGAAAGAAAGTAGTCAAGAGGGATCCTCTGGGGCCTGTGTGGCCACTGGGTTTTTGGGCTCTGAGCCCCTTTTAGGCAAAGAGGGAACAAAATTATATAATTGAGGATTAGGTCCAATAGAGGCCTGATGTTTAAATGGCAATGTTTTTTGTAACTGTATTTTAAAGGAAAGGCAAGGATCTCTGCCAGAAATATAGAGGCACAGGCCCCATTCAGCTCCCTGAGTAGTTTCCCAATTAAACTCCTTTTCTTGTTCTGTGAAAGCTATAAGCAAAGGATTATACCAATTGTTGGCACAATTTTGATTAAGAGGTGTAGGTCCCGAATTAAGTTGCTGTTTGGGAGGGTTTTTGCCATCGAGCCAAAGAGATATCATGAGTCTTTCATCAGTTAATTTTTGAACCCAATAAACATCTGATGAGCCAGGGAAGGAGGAACCACGTCCTTCTTCCATGTGAGGGAACTGTCCCATGAAGGGAAACAGTAGAGCTTGTGCAATGTGTTGTCTGGCCCTAAGCGATAAGGGGCCCCGCGTGGCACTGGCTAGAAATTTAATTTCTCCAGAATAGTCAGTATCTATTACAGAGAGAAGGATGACAAGTCCTTGAAGAGCACTCGAGGCTCACCCAATTATTAGGAAAAACATGCCAGGCGGCAGGGGTCCAAACTCTCCAGATTCTATGATAATAGTCCCTTCCTCAGGGGTTATAATCCTGGTGGTGGAGGAACACAGATCCAATCCTGTGCTCCCTGCTGTTGCCCGGGATAAGTTGGCATTGCAGGAGCTTGATGCTGCACTTGGGGGCATGTGGTCACCTTTGGATAGGGGCCCTGGTGTGGGGCCCCCTGCCCATTTCCCTGACCGCAGGGAGGGTTTGCCCATTAGTGTCAGTCTTAGACTGACATTCCTTTGCCCAATGATGGCCTCTCCTACAGCGGGGACAAATTCCCAGGGCAGTGGGTCTAGGGGCCACTTGACCAACGGTAGGATTAGGGGACTGGCTGGGGTTGAGGGCGCTACGTTCTCTAGCAAAATGACCAGGTTGTCCACATTTAAAACATGTTTTGCCTCTAGGGCGACCAGAATCCCCGGTTTTTTGGAACACAGCCCCGATCGCCAGGCTAATAGACTTGGATACTTGATGTGAGAAGGAATCGACATCATTACAAATTTAATCATTCCCAGAATATCAAGGTCTTTGGTCTTGCCTCGTAACACGGCTCTGCATGGCAAATTAGCGTTCTCAAGAGTGAGCTGTCTAAGGAGGAGTCCCTCACTTTCACTCTGACCTAAGATTCTTTCAGCTACTTCTTGTAGTCTCCCCACAAATTGACCGTAGGGCTCTTGTGCCCCCTGGATTATTTTAGTTAGGGGGGTGGTGAGTGCTCCTGTAGCAGGGACCGCTCTCCAGGCAGACAAAGCAGCCTGCGCCATTTGAGCAAGGACACCCGGAGACAGCCCCAGCTGTTTGTCCTCAGTGGCAAATGAGCCCCTTCCACATAACTTGTCAGCCGTCCAAGAGTTGGTCTTACTCAGGGGATTTTTTCTATTTCTAGCAGCAAAACTCTCTATCTATGAACTCTGATTTCCAGGTTAAATATTGCCCTCTAGTAAGGACGGATTGTACTACCTTGGTCCACTCGCTAGGAGTCACATATCCAGACCCCACGAGCCCCTCCAAGATGGACAAGGTAAAGGGAGAATTTATACCATAATTTTTAATAGCCGAGTATAATTCTTTAATAGATTTGATTTTAAATTTTTTGTATATGGGACAGGAAGTCTAGTATTCACCTTGGTCGGAGCCTTCCTCATCAGAGTCTGCAGCTACCTCATTATAATCGTTCTCCTCTTCGCTCTCCTGTTCTTCACTACCATTTGGTCCTTGTTCCTAGTTGTTACTATCAGGCTCAGGTTCCTCTCTAGCCTGCCTAGCGCGTTCCCTGGTCATAATGGGGAAGGTTAGTTTTGGTTGAGGTTTTTTAATGGTGTTAGATGATCTTTTGGGGGCAACTTGTCCCTTTCTCATGGTCTCTTGTAAGTTTTGAATCTCTAATGTAAGGTCCCCCAACTCCTGTTGTAAATGTAAGACTTGTTTCAGTCCGGTGATTTGAGCCTGAAGCACAGCCTTAGCCTGAGTTAGTCCCTCTACCACTGCAATTGGCAAAGGTGCAGGAGGAGCTGACGGCAATGGGGGCAATTAGGGTGGGGGGCGGGTAGGTCCCGATCCTTGTGTGAAAAAGACCTGAGGTTCCTTTGGCCCGGGGCTGTACCTCTCCTCATATTTGGCAGCTTCCTCCTCTAACTTGGCCTCAGAGGCAGGATCTAGCCTTGATTCAGAAAAGTGGTGTAAGCGGTGCCTCTCACTTTTATATTTGTCTTGGTCTCTAGAGAACTCTTTTAGAGAGGGATACATGGTTTTCAATTTTTTAGACATTTTGGGGTCCTCTAGAGAGCGTAAGGCTTCGGATGAGGGATTTCCCCTCTCCCCAGGCATATCAATGACAATGGAAGGGCAAGGAGAGTGCAGCTCCCTGTTTTTACTTTCGCTTTTACATGAGGGCAGCCATGAAGCTTGTAAGAAATCCTCTGCAGCAGCTAAGAGGTGGGCACTCTCACCTCCTTTCTCAGCATCTTTTATAATGTCTCTAATGATCCACCAGTAACTAAAAAATGCCGCGGACACTGGGTCACCAGCTTTCAAGAGCTTATTAATGTCTTGACCAACCTTATTCCAAGTAAGGGGGTGTATATTGGGGCTTCTTAAAATTAACCAAGGACACTTTTCATCAATAAAACTACAGAATTTGTTTAAATCCTTTTTCTTAACTCTTATTCCTCTCTCCCTGAGTAAGCGCTTGATCTCTCCTATGAAACAAGCTTCTTTAGATAATTGCTTCCCCATGACAATCGGATGACAATTATTTGGCCTGCGTTTTTACCTCCCTCTCCAGTGACGCACGAGCGATGCGCCCTGAAGAGTCCTCAACTTCTTTCCTGTGGATCCTCTGTCTCCGTTGTCCAGTAGTTGGCTGTGCTTCAGGTCCCTGTTCAGGTGCCACTTGACCCGTCCAGCAGGTCCAGTTATTCAGGGTCCCGAAGAGGCACTATCTGAGGGTCAAGTGGGGGAAGGGAAGAAGGAGACCAAGCAAGGTTTTATTGTCAAGGTCTGTTTATTGAGAGGAATGTACAGCATTTAAAGCTCTGAAGCAGGAATTGAAGCAGGAACTGAAGCTTAGGGCTGGGGAGTACTGGGAAGTGCCCAAGAACATAAGGTAAATCATTAAACTGCAAGATATTCTCCTTAGACACTGAGGCAACAGTCTTCCGGGGACATAATCTTTCTTTGAAAAGGTCAAGCCCTTCTCAGGAATCTGTTCAGGGACATCTGGTGTTTGCTCAGGCTGAAACACCCTGTGATTGTTCCTGGAATCTTCCTGGGAGAAGCTTTTGTCCAACAATCTCATAATCTTACAGTGGCCATCTTAGGGCTGAGTGCCCTGTGACGATATATCTCAGAATGACTGCCTATAGGATAGCAACAACTATTCTTAACAATAAAAGAACTTCTGGTGGAATCACCATCACTGATCTTAAGCTGTATTACAGAGCAATATTGATAAAAAAAATGTATAGTATTGGTACAGAGACAGGCAGGAAGATCAGTGGAATAGAAGTGAAGACCCAGAAATGGACCTACATACCTATGGTCACTTGACCTTTGAAAAAATCTAAAACAATCCAGTGGAAAAAAGACAGCACTTTCAACAAATGGTACTGGTTCAACTGGAGGTCAGAATGTAAAAGAATGCAAATTGATCTATTCTTATAAACTGACACAAAGCTCAAGTCCTAGAGTATCAATAACTTACAAATCAAACCAGATATATTGAAATTAACAGAAGAGATAGTGGGGAAGAACATCAAACACATGGGCACTGAGGAATGTTTTATGAGCAGAGCACCAACGACTTGTGTTCTAAGATCAACAATAGACCAATGGGACCACATAAAATTGCTAAGCTTCTGTAAGGCGAAGGACACTGGCAATAGGAAAAGATAGTGACCAACAGATTGGAAAAGATCTTTACAAATCTCACATACAATAGAGGGCTAATATCCAATATATACAAAGAACTCAAGAAGTTAGACTCCAGAGAATCAAATGACCCTGGGGTACAGAGCTAAACAAAGAATTCTCAACTTTGGAATATCTAATGGCCAGGAAGCTCGTAAAGAAATATTCAACATCCTTAGTCATCAGGAAAATGCAAATCAAAACAACCTTGAGTTTACAGCTCACACCAGTCAGAATGGTTAAGATCAAAAACTCAAGTGACAGTAGATGCTGGCAAGGATGTGAAGAAAGAGGAAAACTTCTCCATTATTGGGGGCTTACAATTTGGTATAATCACTGCAGATATTAATCTGGCAATTGATGTGAAAACTGGACATGGAACTACCTGAGGGCCCAGTTATACCACTCCTGGACAAATATTCAAAGCATGCTTCAACATATAACAAGGACACATGTTCCACCATGTTCCTAGCAGCCTTATATATAATAGCCAGAAGCTGGAAAGCACCTAGATGTTCGTTAACAGAGGAAAGGATACAGAAACTGTGGTACATTTACACAACAGAGTACTATCGCTGATGCCAAGAAGTGCTTACTGACACAAGTGCTTGATGTCTCCTAAGTCGCTCTTCCAGAGCCTTACATATACAAATGGGAATGCTTGCAGCTAACCATGGGACCCCAATGGTAGACGTAGAGAAACGAATGAAGGAGCTGAAGGGGTTTGGAACACCATAGGTAGAACAACAATATCATTCAACCAGAACCCTCACAGCTCCTAGGGACTAAATCACTAACCAAAGAGTACACACAGAGGGACCCATAGCTCTGTCGTAAGACCCCATAGTGCCCTTACCTCAGGAGCACCACCCACAGAGCACAGAATGACAAAGTGACTGCTGTAATAGCATGAGGGTATAAGGTTTTTAACCCACGTACATGGGGTTGTTCATCCACACAGGGATAGGCAACACTGAACCCAGAAAGCACACAACTTTTATTTCTTACAGAGGGCAGACTTCAGCTCATGGTTAGCCAGCCTATTCTCATTGGTGGTACACAGGACAAAGGATCTGGTCAGGTATTGACTATCCTGCTCAAGGGGCTCTTCTTGGCTCAGTTGGTCACTTTCCTATCTAGCCCCACACCTGGCCTTGGGGAATCTCTGGGAAAGGGCTAAGTTGGGATGTCCCTTAGAGTGGGGGTAAACTGGGTGGTCAGGCAAGGTCAGAATGACATCTTGCAGTTGTTCTCAGAATTTACCACAGGGAGGGGTAGGGGGTCTTTCTGAGAACAGTTGTTCTTAATTAGCTTAGTCAGAATCCTGATCACCAAAACTTTATCATATCACTGGGCATCCTGACCTCAGATATATCTCTCAGAAAGGTCACAAATTTGTCATAGGCATCCTGACCACCAGATGTATTTCTCAAAACCTTGTTTTAACAGCTTAGTTTCTCATATCTATGAAACTATGAAACTTTATTTCTTTAACTCTAGCAGCATATGTAGCAGAGGATGGCCCTATCTGCAAACAATGGGAGGAGAAGCCCTTGGTCCTGTGAAGGCTGCATTCCCTAGTGGAGAATAATGCCAGGGCACTGAGGCAGGACAGAAAGGTGGGTGTTAGGGGGCACATCCTCATATAAGCAGGAGGAGGAAGGTGGGAGTGGGGTAACCAGAAAGGAAATAAAATTTGAAAAGTAAATATATAAAATGTCCAATAATAAAATAAAAATTCTTTACCAGTTTTTCTAAAGAAAACTTGGTTCAAGAAGGACACAGAGCATATAATACTGTGCTTCTGAGACTGATGTTACTCATAATTTGTTGAATCAGAGCTCAGGTCTCTAATCCCAGCACTGCAGAATATAAGACAGAGCAATCTTTATTACTTGGAGGCCAAAAATCATCTAAATCAAGAATTGTAGAATAACAAAAAAATAGGTTTCTGTAAATCCAATAGAGGGGATTCAAAAAGTTCATTTATTGAGTTTTCTACTTTCCAATGGTCATTGGTTTCTCCCTGAAGACCAGCCCAGGTTCTGCTGCAAAATGAGCATAGTACAAGGGTCCTTCAGCATTTCTGGACAAAACAGGAAGCTTTTTATCAACATTCCAAGGAATATGAAGACCCCACCAGGGTTGTTATGGCTACACAAAGATGGGTAAGGCAACTTGTATTTGGAAAGATAGGTTAATTTGAGAGACCCCGGCTTAGCAGCAGTAATGCCATTTTGTAAGGTTGTACTTAGATGACTGGTTCAGGGAAGGGTCAGAACACTCAGAACACGGCAGCTGTCAAACAGGATGTTTGTAGTTGAGCACCTGACAACAAAAGGGAGAAATGAAAAGCCCTGGGAGATATGGGGCCCACACCCTAGTGGAGGGCCGAGTGAGCCGTTATGTTCTAGGAAGGCGGCCAGGGAACTTGTCCCCGGGCTGAACCCTCGCCTCCTTAGAATCCACCAATTATGTCCCTGTAACCATGCATCTGCTTCTGTATGCATGTTTCTGTTCCCCAGAACCCTATAAAAAACCCGTCCCTGGTTCCACGGGGTGCACCAGTCCCCCGAGTTGACTGAAGCGCCCAAGGTGCCTGTGTATCCTGATAATAAACCCTCTTGCTGATTGCATCCAGTGGTCTCAGTCTGGTCAATGGGCTTGAATGTCTCCTTCCCGAGGGAAAGTTCTCTCTGAGAACTTTTAATTTGGGGGCTCGTCTGGGAGCCGGAGATCCTCCGCCCAGGAGCCACCGACTACCCACCAGGAGGTAAGCCGGCTGGCATCTGTCTTGTCCTGTCTTGTCGTGTCTTGTCCTGTAAATGATCGATCAATAGGCTCAAATCTGAGGACTGGTTGGAGGAGAGGGATCCAGACCAACGGTGCCTTGCGCCCCGGACCCTCGGTGCCTCCGTTTGGGCAGGCCAGAGAAGGAGCTGACAAGCTCAGACTTCTCCGCAGCCCTGGAAGACGTTCCAAGGGTGTGTGGAGCCCGATTTTTCGGAACTCAGCCCATATCAGAAGGATATGTGGTTTTGGTTGGAGGAGAGGGATCCGGACCCTCAGCACCTCCGTCTGACTTTTTGTTTTCCGTTTGGCACCGAAGCCTCGCGGCGCGTCTGTTACTTGTTTGACTGTTGGAATTGTTTGTCTTCCTTGTGTCCTGATTTTCCTTAAAACTAACATGGGACAGTCTCTAACAATGCCCCTCAGTCTCACTCTTGACCATTGGAAGGACGTCTGCGACCGAGCACATGATCAGTCGGTTGAGGTCAAAAAAAGAAAATGGCAGAGCCTCGGCACATCCGAGTGGCCCACTTTCAGAGCGGGCTGGCCGGTGAATGACACTTTTAATAAGACCATTATTTTACAGGTTAAAGATCAGGTCTTCCACAAGGGATCACATGGACACCCTGACCAGGTGCCCTATATTGTTACCTGAGAGAGTCTTGCATTTGACGCCCCCGTATCATCTACCTACAGGCCCGACTGAGGAGGCAGAAGCAGAGCCGCCTGCCAGACCAGTTGCCGGGCCGCAGCCTGAGGCGGTTTCTTCCCCTGTGGTTTCGAGACTCCAGGGCCGGCTCGAGGTGGCACCGGACTCCACCTCCCAGGCTTTCCCGCTTACACAAGGGGTTGGTGGCCAGACCCAATACTGGCCGTTCTCAGCGGCTGACATTTATAACTGGAAACAGCACAACCCCCACTTTTTCCAAGGATCCGATGGCCCTTAACAATTTAATAGAATCTGTTTTAATGCTATTTGCCCTGTTTGGTGGACCCCTATCTTCTGGACTCTTGTTTTCTTGCCATCCCATTTGAGATGCTTGTTAGTAACTCTTACAGGTCTTCTTTACCACTAAGGAAAGACAGAATCCTACTAGAGACCAGAAAAAAAATGTTCCAGACACGGATGGAAGGCTCTCACTTCTGCCTGTTGGATTCAATATGCCTGAAGGTAGGGAGTGCTCCAGGTCTGCCCCCAGGCTCCAAGGGTGGGTCTCCGAGGGGCTAGAAAATGCCCCACTAATCTGGCTAAGATAAAGAAAAGATATAAAGAGAAAGTTACAGAAATTTAAAGAGTTACAAAACAAGTTAGAGAGCTAAAGAGAGGTAAAAGACAAGAGAAGAACATATACTGGCCACAGTAGTTAGGGAACCTAAGGAGACAGTACATGACAACAGAAGAGAATTCCTGGCTAAAGACACTGGGTCAGGGACTGCCCCAGAAAGAACAAGAGGGGCCACTGGAGAGACTCTTGGTCCTAGTGTGCTGGCTATGCACAGAGATAGAAGGGAAGCCCGCCCAATTATTTTATGGATACAGAGACCCAACGCTCTGTGCTCCTATGCCCCAGTGGGCCAGTATCCAAAGACCTTGGGTACAGGGGGCTACTGGCAACAAACAATACTTATGGACTACCCGAAGAACAGTGGACCTTGGCGTGGGCCGGGTAACCCACTAGTTCAAGGTCATCCCTGACTCTCCCTAGCCTTTGCTCATGAGAAATTTGCTCTCCAAAATGGCTTGTGTGGGCTGAAATGGCTGGGTGAGGCCATGTGTATACATATCTGCAGACTGTGTATGTGGAGCTTAAGACCTGTCTCAGTGCACCAGTACCTGATGCTGGAAGATGTATGGCTTAGTGCCATTCTGCCTGGAACACACCATTCCTGCCAGCTGGGCACTAACAATTATCACCCAATCCAGGGCTTAAACTGTGATAGAGTGGCTGATGTTTTGCCTCTGAATAGAACGTCCCCAAAGATGGGACCACTGGTCAGCTGCCATGGACTAGATTCTCTACCGGTTGGGGGCAATCTGGTCACCTTGCTGCCCAATCCTGACCTGGAGCCACCATAACATGAGTATCAAGTACTGGCAGAAGCCAATGGGTGGAAAAAAGACCTCTGCAACTGGCTGATTGATCCCTGCTAAAAGCCGAGGCTACCTTGTCTACTGATGGGAACAGTTCTCTTCTTGAAGGTCAGAGATAAGTGCATGCTACAATGAAGGACAACACAAATGTCATCTGGGATGGACAAACCTCTACCCCCCAGCACATCAGCGCCACAGATGCCTTACCATCTCTTGGATGCCCTGATGAAGCCAACAACTGTGAGTATTATTCATTGCCCAGGACATCAGGAAGGAAGAGGTTCAGTGACATGGGGCAGTAACAAAGCAGATAAAGTGCCTCGGGAAATGGCTATGCAGGAGCCTCTCCTGGTTACAGGCCTACAAGAGACAGCCACTGGGAACTGGGATTGGACTAAGGGATGGCCTCAGTTAGAATGTACAACAGAAGAAAAGGCCCAAATTGCTTATTTCCTAGTGTTTGTAGATACCTTTCCAGGAATAGATTGAAGCTTTCCTCAGCAAGCAAGAGACGGCCTCGATAGTCATCCAGAAGATACTAGAAGAAATCTTCCCCTGATTTGGAATGCCCAAGGTAATCTGGTCAGACAATGGCCCTACTTTCATTGCCAAGGTAAGCCAGGGTGTGGCCAAGTATTTAGAGGTCGATTAAAAATTACATTGTATCTACAGACCTCAAAGTTCAAGACAGATAGAATAAGTAGATAAAGCTCTAAAAGAGACCCTGACCAAATTGACCATGGAGACTGGCGCAGACTGGGTGATACTCCTTCCCTCTTGCTCTCTTCAGAGCAAGAAATCTCCCTTCTAGATTCAGCCTAACCCCCTTTGAGATCTTATATGGGGCCTCAGCTCCCCTGACTGTATTAGATGATGTTACTGAACCAATATGTCATAGTAATAATGATTTATATGCCAGGCTAAAAGACCTACAGGTGATACAGAAAGAAATCTGCTCACAGCTGGCAGCAGCCTATGCCCCGGGGACCCCTGAGACATCTCATCAGTTCCAGGTCATAGCCTGCAGCTACATACAGCGACATGGAGCCCAGACACTTGGGCCTCGCTGGAAAGGACCATACCTGGGGCTGCTGACCACCCTGACAGCCATCAAGTCTCAGCCCTCACCAGCCGCATACTAGTTGTTGGGGCTGAGACCTGGGACCTAGAGGGACACTCGGATCTTCAAAAAGCTCCCTAGACTTGCACATCAGATGAGTGGATACATCAGAGACATGACTGGGAGGTTGCTATAATGATCACTTGAAGAGTGTGCTTTAGAAACAAGAATTTCATGTTTGCCCTGGGTTCCATTGGGATAGATGTAGAGATAGGCTTGATTTTTATTACAAATGATGTAACATTACATATGTTAGTACTCCTAACACTTCTTGGGACTGTGCCTCTCGGATCACAATCTATATGAGTTTAAAAGTTCTAAAAGACAGTCATGAACTTGTTGTATAGGTTCAGATAGTGTCCAGATTAGAATCCTGATGCTAAAGACTTAATAAGACAAAAAAAAAAGAGTTGAGAATTACTTAAGGCTATCTAGGTGCTGCAAGGGCACCACAAGAACATCTGCTGTTGCCCTACAATACAAGGCTTATGGAGAATTCAGACCTGCCATTGACTCAGATATAAAAAGAGTAAAAAAGACTTTTTAGCTGACCTCCAAGAATACCTAACCTCCCTCTCAGAGGTAGTCCTTCAAAATAGGAGAAGATTAGACCTGATATTCCTTAAAGAAGGAGTCTGTGTGCTACACTAAAAGAAGCTATACAGATCAGACAGGAATAGTAAGAGATAATATGGCTAAGCTCCAAGAACGCTTAGCCCAGAGACAAAAGTTGTTTGATTCCCAACAAGGGTGGTTCGAGGGGTGGTTTAACTGATCCTCTTGGTTTGCTACCCTCCTGTCTACTCTGATGGGACCCCTACTTATTCTTCTCCTAATTCTCCTATTTGGACCCTGTATCCTTAACAGGCTGGTACAGTTCATGAGGGATAGACTTTCAGTCATTCAGACTCTGGTACTGACACAACAGTACCATAGGCTGAGACAACAGGAAACAGAGATCTCTTAACCAAGTCGAGTGAAAGATTTCACTCAAAGTTAACAGAAAAAAAATGGGGGAATGAGAGACCACGACTTAGCAGCAGTAACGCCATTTTGCAAGGCTGTACTTAGATGACTGGTTCAGGGAAGGGTCAGAACACTGAGAACACTGCGGCTGCCAAACAGGATGTTTGTAGTTGAGCACCTGACAACAAAAGGGAGAAATGAAAAGCCCCGGGAGAGGTCCCACACCCTAGTGGAGGGCCAAGTCAGCCATTATGTTCCAGGAAGGCGGCCAGGGAACTTCCCCCCGGGCTGAACCCTCGCCTCATTAGAATCCACCAATTATGTCCCTGTAACCATGCATCTGCTTCTATATGCTTGCTTCTGCTCCCCAGAACCTTATAAAAAAACCTGTCCCTGGTTCCACGGGGTGCGCCGGTCCCCCGAGTTGACTGAAGCGCCCACAGGTGCCTGTGTATCCTGATAATAAACCCTCTTGCTGATTGCATCCAGTGGTCTCAGTCTGGTCAATGGGCTAGAATGTCTCCTTCCCGAGGGAAAGTTCTCTCTGAGAACTTTTCAAATTGAACCAGGATCAGCTGGTTCAGTATCCAGAACATGTATGAGATGTTACCAGACTTGTAGTGTAAGTCATTCAGGCTGCAACCCCAGCACATACAATGCACTGCATGTCAAATCAAAAACCAAGGAGTATTTGATCATAGTCCATGGTTTTGTAGTGTAGTGCCTGGGAAATGTTAGTAATCTCCTAAAACACAAACAGAAGCCAATCTGAAACAAGTTAAATCAGGGTTTTTATTCTATTCTAGCTAGCTCAGGCCCCTCCAACACACCACATTTACCGGCAGAAAATGATTAAATTAAATTTGATATCAGGGTCTATAGGAGGACTCCTTTTCTGATGTCAATGGATAACCTTGCCCATTCCTTGTTGATCTGCATTCATCAGTCCAGTGTCAGACTTTGACACACTTTTTTGCCTTTTCCAAAAGGCTAAAGTTTTCTCTCTGTATTGTTTCTAGATTAAAAAAAATTTCTAGTCCTTCAAAAAATTTTTTCTAGTCCTCGCTGATCCCTGCCCACAAGTCCTTGCTCCCAAAAACTGTGGGAGAGAGAGCTCATTGCCCAAACCTGTGGGCACTCCAGAGACTGCAGTGCAGGAGAGACTGCCACTTCTGCCCACCTTTGCCCACATCCCTGGCCAAAGAGGAAACAGTATAGGGCCTCTTGGAAGAGGAAGATAGGGGCACTCAAGCTGCAGGAACCCTGAGGTCCAGATTGTGCCCGGATCTGAAGGGACTGGGTCAAAGAGCTCCCTGCACCCAAATCCCATGGGAAGGAGAGCTAGACCTTCAGAGGGGAAGGCACACCTGGGAAACCAGAGGAGAATACTCTCTGCCCACATGTCTAACTTTAGAGGAAAACACCTAGTGCCATCTGGGCCCCATGTGCACAGGGACCACGGAGAAAAAGGGGCAGGCCTTCTCATTGCTGCCCTCACGGAGAGCTGAAATATAGTCCCAAGGAGTGACTTCAGTTCTGAGACCAGAGGTAAGACCAATATTTCTGCTCCAATTGACCTGCCTGGTGAACTCAGGACACACTCCCACAGGAATACCTGAAAGCTAGTAGACAGAAACAACTACACACCTGAAAGCAGAACACTGTTCCCATAACTAGCTGAAACAAAACAGGAAAACAAGTCTCCAGCACTCCTGACACACAGGCCTATAGAACAGTCAATTTCAGCCACTGCCAGAAATAGCAGAACAAGAGATAGAAGAGAGAATCTCAGGAGCAGAAGATTCCATAGATATCATCGACACAACTGTCAAAGATAATGTAAAATGAAAAAAGCTACTGGCCCAAAACATACTGGAAATCCAGGACACAATGAGAAGATCAAACTTAAAGATAAAGGTGCCCCCATCTTCCTGTTCCCAGAAGCCCTATACAGTTTCCCCTTAGGCAAGGGATGTGGGCATGGGTTGGCAGTACTGGAGGCCTCTCCTGCCCTGCAGTCTCAGGAATGCCCACACAACTGAGCAATGAGCTCTCTCTCCCATGGGGTTTGGCAGCAGGAAGCTGTGGGCCAGGATCAGCGAGGTTCAGGTGCCAGCTACTCGGGTGGTTTTCAAACAGAACTGAAAGGCTGTGGTATCATTAGTTGCAGAAGGCCCATGTGTAAAGATCCCTCGACTAACAATCTTCACTATCATGCAGGCCCAGATCTGCTACTTTGAGTTAATCCACCCCAACATCTACTTCATCTATGAGCTGCTGACGTGCAAAGAAGACCCAGTCATGCAAAACTGGATGTCTTTACTGTCTAGGGCTGTTCCCATAACTGCCCCCTGCTCCTTAAAATGGAAAAGCTGCAGCTGCACACAGCATTTCTTGTCCTGCTGGAAGACAGAGAGAGCACAGGGCACTGGTGCTATGTGCAGGATACAAGCACAAGCCTTGAGCCTAATGAATCCCCCACCCCAAAGAGCCTCATGTAGGCAGAGAGTTGTGCAGCACTTGCAGCTGGCACAGAACCTGCCCCCCAAAATGACTGCCTAGACACACAATTTCCTTGTCACAGGGCTACAGCAGAGTATCTGAGAAGAGCCTCAGCAATGTTCCAATACTTTAGGTGTTTTAGAAAACTTGAACAAGACCAACAACTCACTGCTATGAATATTTGTATGTAAAGAAGTTTGAGATATGTAGAGATAGATGCATACTTACTGTGTGACACACTGCACCGATGACAAATGAATATGGGATGGAGAGGTGGGAAAGATGGAGGAACAGAGCAGTGAGTGCATGGTGAATAGAGGCACAACTGAAGATGGGATGGCAGTGACAGTTGTGAGAGAAAGGTGCCTGTGGTGGGTGGTGGAACATGTCATAGCTGAATAGGGCCATAAGGTTGGTGTATAACAGCTTGGAGTTTGTGCAGACTCAGCCCCCAAACATGCTGCCCATCTACAAAATTACCTAGGCTTTGAGCAATGAAGGAATGTCCAATATGAATCAATTTAATTTTCTGAATTTGACCTCCTCAAATGACCACTATGGTCTCTGTGATGCCCTTGGAAGCCATGCTGTTATATGTGGTCAGCTGCTGCAGGACATGTCAAAGTCAGATGTTCTTGTGGATGTTCATGGTCTCAGATGTCATTGGAAGTCATCTAAATGTCCATGGACCACTTTACTGTCAGAGGTCAAGTGGATATCTGTGGTAGTTTGAAGAAGTTTGGTCCATGTAAAATAACACCATTAGGAGGTGTGACTTGTTGTGTCACTGGGTAGGTGGCCTTTGAGGGAGGCTTATGGGGTTGGAGTGTTGGAGATTTATCACAACACCTAGTGCTCAAGCTCTGCCCAGTCAGGAAAAGAGCCTCCTCATGGTTGCCTGCAGAACTGAATGTCATCCTGACAACCTTTGTATCAAGATATAGAATTCTCATCTCTTGGGCAGTGTTTAAAACTTAGTAAAGCTTGCTTTTAAATTTGGCCTAAAATGGTTAATTTGTTTTGGTCTGGTGGACGTCAGAATCAGCAAAATGTATTCCTGTGTGTGGGGTTTGTTGTTTCATAATCTCAAGCAAGGCTCAGTATCTGTCTCTCTTCCTGATGCCTACTGATCTGCATGTGGAATGCTCAGCTACATCTCCAGTACTCTGCTTGCTTTCCACCCCATTACCTGCCATGATACAAATATGTTGCTGTAATAATAAATTAAATTGTTTATTTTACCCTGCATCAGATCCAGCACAGTAGTGCCCCAAGATATCTGGTAAATGTCTTCATCTCAGTCAGCAAATCGTCTCACGTGCTATGCTGTACCCCATATCACACTACTGATGGCTATTCTCTGAGTCTGGCAACAAACTCTCTACCCACCTAGTTCCCAAGGCAGGTTGCCACCATGCCAGACATACATACCCCAATTATCTGGTGGCCCAGTGTCTCCAGCCACCACATAATCTCTTGAATTCAATTAAATTGCCATATGAAAGAACATACAACACAACAACTTCTGATCCAATTGAAAATATATAATTGCCCCCCACCTACACATACAAACCCCCGTACATATCCATCCCTTAAAAACATTCATAACAACTTGTAAATGTACAGAGAGGAACTTAACATTCACCTCCATGATCTCTTGGCTGCTTCTCCCCTGGTTCCAGTCTCCTCTTCCTCTCTAAAACTTGTCTCATGCCCATCCTTCTTTCTTGAACAATGACAGGCCTCATTCTATCTTGTACCTGCCTTCACCTATAGAGTGACATCATCCTACATTTCACCCTTTTTGTCTAATAAAATTGGGCTGAGTCCCAAGGCTTTCAGGCGTACAGTTCTCCCTATATAAAATTATAGGAAGTTGTGTACCAGCAATACCATCCATGCACTGAAGTTCCTGACAGTTATCAGAGGCAGTTTGTTTAAAAAAGCCATGCTTCCCACTGACAATTTTCTCATTTCTGGGTCCAAGAGGATGTATGTCTTACAGGCTTCAAAGAATCCTTTTTAGATATATTCTAGGATTCTCATTATTTCACCTGATTACCTTAGATAAATTTATAGACAAATTTGATAGAAGCTTCTCTGAGGCTCACCCAACAGAATCTGCTGGTAGACATATATCCTCTCCCTAACTTCAACAGCCTTAAAATACCAGTTTGGTATGGTCAAATTAAAGGCTTTACCTGTGTGAGCAGTCAGTTACCCCTAGAAATAATTTCTAAGTTTCTCCCACAATTCTCTTACTTTCTTCAGTTGTGAAAGGTACCTGAAGCAGTTGTTGACAGTCATCATAGATGTGTTTATGGGTCTTTTTGAAAATGGATGAAGGGGGTCTACAACTTCCAATTATAAATGTCATTACTTTCCAATGATACATAGGGCATAACTGTCTCCCCTGTACATCTGGGTGTTTAGAAGACTAGAGGAGTAAGGTTATAGTAGAGTTAATCCCTCTGGGCAGTAAAGCCTGATGTCAGTTGAACTCACATTGTGTAAGGGCACTAAATACTCAAAAAGGAAAGAGGCACAAGCTGCAATTTCAATTCTTACCACGTGTGCAGAAATTCAAAGGCATCTAAGTATAGCAGCATGCATTAAAATTTTCCCCATCAAAAAATGCCCAGAACCAGATAATTTTCACAAAAAATTCTCCCAGCCATTTTAAGTGTAGTTATTGCTTATACTCCTCAAATTATTTCACAAAATAAAAACAGAAAGATTATTGCCCAATCTATTATATGAAAGACTACAGTCACACTGATATCCAAAACACATACAAATTTCCCTTATGGACACTGATGCAAACTTAATCATTAAATAATTGCAAATATATTCCAAGAACACATTAAAAATATCATTTACAAAAGATAAGTAGGCTTTCTCTCAAGGTAAGTAGGGGCGCTTCAATATAAAAAAATCAATAAAATTAATTGACCACATAAACCAATGGAAAGAAAACAATGCAAAACAAAAGCAAACAAACAAAAGGCAAAAAACAGGATTGTTAAACTGGGACCAGGCAAGGCCATTAAGAAGCAACCCCTTAATGATAAAAGTTCTCCAGAGATAGGCACACAGATGGTATGCCTAAATATAATAATGGTAATATAGAAGAAGCCCATGTCAACATCAACTTAAATTGGGAGAAACTCAAAGCCACTGTACAAAAGCAAAAGCAAGTAGTGGTTTCTCATTCTCTTAAATTTATCAATACAGCAGTTGAAGTCTTAATCGGAACAATAAGGCAACTGGCAATTAACAGGATAAATACAGTAAAGTTGAAAGCATTTTTATTTGCATTTAGGAAATACACTAGAATTAGGTGAAAAACTTTACATGTCACTTAGTACACATAAGTTAGGTCATCTATTCTGCTCAGTCCAATGCAGACAGGTTTCTCCAAAGAAAGTATGTTGGGTGGTCAGGACAGTTGAATCCCAGTTTACAAGACATCAGACAAGAATCAAACACCATCAACAGGGGAGTTGCCAGGTAGAGTGTCCAAGACCCTAGAGCTGCTCTTTCCCCACACACCATTTTGACATTACATTACAGCTGTTTTAAATCTTGGGCCACCAGGCTGCCTTTCCCCAGATTCACTGTAAATGTTCCAGCAATAGAGTAGTCTAAACAGAAGTCATTTGCAAAAAACACTGATTGCTACTTTTGGAAGACAGATGTAGGTCATAGCAATCAAGCACCTAAAATATCTTACGGTGTTTAAGTGAGGGCTACAAAAAAAGGACACTGTATGGAAGACAGGGAGTGAAATGCTTCCTCCACCAAGTGGGGATATGACTCCACCATTGACTTCCACCCCAGGGTCTCAGAGAATTCAGAAGCATGAAGTATAATGAAATCCATGGCCTTAGTCTTCAGGTGGTCTGCGTTGTGGAGGTCAGCCAGGATGAGAGTGGGTACAGCATTTTTCACAGAGAGGTTCCTGCACAGGGCATCCTCACACATGACCTTCAAGTCCTGCAGGTCATACATGTCAGCAACTGCCAACAAACCAGTGGCCATTGAATGGATGTGGAGGTGTGGTGCCTTCCCTGTGTAAATGAAGGCCATCATTTCCTTAAAGACTTGCAGGTGAATGTCATGGATCTCAATGCGATTTGTTAGGCTCTCCAGCATTTCATGTTCAAACATTGCTCTAAAACCTGGAGAGTGAGCTGCTAGGATGGCCTTGTGATCTCTGAATTCCTGGCCAGCAACCACCAGGGTGCAGTCTGTAAAGAGGGGATTCTCCCACAGCTCCCCTAGGTCATCTGCCAACATCTGTCTTGGATCCCTGATTGCAGGTGTCATGTTCTGTCCAGGCCTGCTAAAGACGGGTCCTACTATGCACACCTTGCAGCACAGGGTGAGCTGGTCTTCAGGGAGAAGCCAGTGCCTATAAAAGAGGAGGAAATCTCGAAGGATGAACTTTTTGTGCCCCCATTTTTGGTTTGGTAGAAACTTTAAAACATTTGGGACCTTTATAATTTGATATTTCTCTCCTTGGGCATTTATAATCCAGAACTGGAACGTTGCCCAAACTGGACTCTCTGGACAACTGAGCAACCACAGGTAAACTGACAGGTAATCCTTGCTTTCTTCATCAATACCATTTGGATGTATCCTCAAACACCATTGCATTTCTTCTTCATTGGCCTCTAATGAGAACACTGGGCTTGTAATATTTTCCAAAATTCCATCCATGCAAAATGAAAAGTTGCTAATGGTCCACTCGTAGCAGAACTTCTGAACACTGCTATGTGTGTAGCCACAGCTCTTGAATTTCAGGTCCCTTGACATGTCTTCTGGAGGTAGTTTGGAGGTTAAAGTTGATCTGAAAGAAGTAATAGAAATTATTCTTCATTCTCTAGGATACAGTTGTAGATATCCTTTAGCTTTTATTTTCACTGTCTGGTAAATTGTCCCTTTTATATTCTTGGAAACTTGTATTTCTATAGGTTTCTCTAGGTTTCCATATTTGTTCTACTGAACATAATACAGACCCACAGTGACTGTTAAACATGTGTGTGTGTGTGTGTGTTTGTCTCTGTCTGTCTCTCTGTGTTTGTGTCTCTCTCAGTCTCCACCATCCTCACATACCCCGCCATATGTGTGTACATCTCTGTGTGTGTATTTATTGAATCTTAGGTCAATGGTAACTAATTTTGGCTATTCTATTCAACTGTGGAAGAGTTGGGAAATGTATATACACACTCATTTCGATTGTGTTTTATTAATCATGGTTCTTTAGTGAACATAAAGAATGAATTTCTCTATATAAATAGAAAGTGGAGGTATGAGAGAAATCTGTAGGCAAAGGTCAAGGTAATATAAAGTTGGATAAAACCAATACCTACTTATTCCACAAGGTTTGAAGTCTCAGGTCTTCTTCAGTATCAACCCGAATCCTGAAGAAGTAGGTTCAGATGCCAGTGAAGAAATGAGCTTGCTAGTAAGATGAGAGTGAGCAGGAAACAACTCAAAGCTTCCTTCCTGTAACTTACATAGGCTGCAACAGAAGTGGGGTCCAGTTAGTGGTGTGCCTTCTAGTCTTAAGATCTAGATTAAAGGTGTCTGTGTTCATGCATCAAGACTCAGATTAAAGGTGTCTTTTACTACCCAAAGAGTCTGTATTTGATCTACATCTATTTACTTCAAGTTAAGTCAAAACAATGTTAAAGTGCATCCCCTCCAGTTTTTTAGGTTACTTAAGTCCACAGGTATTCTGAACAGAAGACATTTGGTACTCCTTCACCACCAAAATGATGTTTCAAGGCTGTGGTGCATTGGATGGTGGGGGGATGGTGCCTGAGCTGGAAAAGAAAATAAAGACCCTACTGTGAGTTCCTTCAGATAGGTTCCTGTCTATGTTTTTTGTTTTGTTTTGTTTTGTTTTGTTTTTTTGTTAATTTGTTTTTGTTTTGTTTTTGTTTTTTGTTTTTTATTATGGTGGGGAGTAATGAACTCTGCAATGGTAAACTGGAATGGGGTAACATTTGGGATAGAAAGAAAGAGAGACAGAGAGAGAGAGAGAAAGAGAGAGAGAGAGAGAGAGAGAGAGAGAGAGAGGGGAAGGAAGGAAGGAAGGAAGGAAGGAAGGAAGGAAGGGAGGGAGGGAGGGAGGAAGGAAGGAAGGAAGGAAGGAAGGAAGGAAGGAAGGAAGGAAGGAAGGGACCAGTACAGAGAGAAAAGTAAGAGAGGAGGCAGTTTTTCCAGTAGAGTTTTTCAGAGATGAGTTGAAGAGAGAGATATGGAGACACTGGGAAAGACAGAATGATTCAGAGAACAAGAAAGGAGCCAGAAAGCAGTGTAGGCTGATAAATGGGAGCAGCAAGGCAATGGAGCACTGTTTCTCAGTGGTTATCATACCACAATCTAGGCAGTCTTGTAACTATGTCTATTTCTTCTCAGAGATCTTGGTGGGTGGGGGTGGGGCAGTTGTAACATCTATGCATAGGATTCTCTGTCCTGATAACTCTAAACATATATGGTTACATTGAGCAGATTTCTGACAAGATTGATAGTGAATATCTATTAAGCATATGAGTTATGCAATCATTAATGCTGTGATCTTTAAATTTTTACTGTTGCAAATGGTTAAATTAATATTATATAAAGATTTACCAAATCAGGATAGAAATTAGCGATTCAGACTGTTCTAATGTAAGGAGGCAATGTTTACATAACTGCCAAAAGCAAATATGGTAGATGGCCACTGGCCTGTCATTAAAAAGATGGCACTGAAGCTACAACCAGTCATATGGTCTGCATTAGCTAAGCTGGTGCTGAAACAATAGCATAGGAAAACCTTACCTGCCCACAACAAAGATGGCAGTCACTCAGCAGACTGCCCTCAATGAAGATGGTGCTGAAGCTACACCCCTGTCTGAAGGAAAGTCACAGCTTTGTTATATCTTGAAAATGTCAGAAATGGCTGTGTATCAGCAAAAAAAGAAAAAAACCATAAAAAGAGAAAAACACAAAGAGATAAATGGGCATGTATTCTTTGAGGGACAAGTGGTCTTTCCTTTCCGTTCATGGAACAGCTCAGCTGTCACATCTGGTTTAGAGCAGCTGAAGACTTTCTAGTGTTTTTATAGTAAAAATAACTATTATTATCTGTATTTATTGTCATCTCTTGAAGCTTCTAGACACTAAGTCTATTCTAGGCCTAGAAAAAAATTTAGCCTCTGATACTTATAGGTGAATAAGTCATTCCTATTTAGTTTTTTCTGAGGTCTGGGTGGGTAGTTTAAAACTCTTCTCAATTGTACCTGATACAATCTGAATTATTTCAGTTTTTCCATAGCTGCTTTTCTTTGCCACATACTAACTTTCACCAACTATTGTACTTTTCTGGCTCCTTTCTTGTTTTCTGAATCATTCTGTCTTTCCCTGTGTCTCCATTTTTCTCTCTTCAACCTGTCTCTGAAAAACTCTCCTGGAAAAACTGCCTCCCTTCTTACTTTTCTCTCTGTACTGGTTTCTTTTTCTTCATTATTTATTTTATTTATTTACATCCCAAATGTAAATAAATATATTTGGAATGCAAATTCCAGTTTATCCTTGCAGAGTTCTTCACCATCCCCTTCCCCAAATAATAGACAGGAGCCTATCTGACAAAACTCATAGCAAGTCCTTTATTTTCCTTTCTAGCTCAGGCACCCCCACCCCTCCCACCGCCCCAATGCACCACAGTCATGAAACATCATTTTAGTGGTGAAAGAGTACCGAACGTCCTCCTGTTTAGACTTCCTGTGGACTCAAGTAACATAAAAAACGAGAGGGGATGCCTTTTAACAGTTTGTGGCATAAGTTGCAGTAGATCCAGTTCAACTACAGACTCTTTGGGTAGAAAAACACACCTTTAATCTGAGTCTTGAGTCTGGAAAACATATACCATGAATCCAAATCTTAAGTCTAGAAGACACACCGTTAACTGGGCCCCACTTCTCTTGCAGGCCTATAAAAGTACATAGAAGAAGGATGCTGTGAGTCTGCCTGCTTGCTCTCACTTTACTAGCAAGCTCATTTCTACACTGGCATCTGAATTTACTTCTGCAGGATTCTGTTGAATTCTGAAGAGGACCTGAGACTTCAAATCTTGTGGAATAAGTAAGTATTAAAATTAGCCAACTTTACATTAGTTTGACTTCTGCCTACAGATTTTTCTCATACATCCACTTTCTACTTATATAGAGAAATTTATTCTTCCTGTTTAGTAAATGCCCCTGATTAGTACAACATAGTTGAAATGATAGTGTTTACACATTTCCTAACAGTTCCAAAGTTGGATATAATAGTCAAACCTAGTTACCATTGATCTAAGATTCAATGAACATGCAGAGATATATACAGAACCATGGTAGGTTTGGTGGGGTGGTAGAGGCTGAGAGAGACACAAACACAGAAATACAGAGACACACAGACACAAACAAGGGGAGAGAGAGGGAGAGAGAGCACTCACACGCAAGACAGAGAGAGAGAGAGAGAGAGAGAGAGAGAGAGAGAGAGAGAGAGAGAGAGAGAGAGAGAGATTTAACAGTTACATTGGGTCTGTTTTATCTTTTGTAGAACAAATATGGAAACCTACAGAACCTACATAGAAATAGACATTTCCAAGAATATGAAAGGGGCAATTTAGCAGATATTCAAAATAAAATCAAAAGGCTATCTATAATTGTATCTTACAGAGGAAAGAGTACATTCCATTACTTCTTTCAGATCAACTTTAACCTCCCAACTACCTCCAGAAGATATGTCAGGGGACCTGGAAGCCAAGATCTGTGGCTAGAATATCTGTGGCTATAATATCAGTGTTCAGAAATTCTGCTACAAGTGGACCATTAGCAACTTTTCATTCTGTATGGATGGAATTTGGGAAATTATTACAAGCCCAGTGTTCTCATTTGAGGCCAATGAAGAAGTACAATGGTGTTGGTGAATACACTGAAACAGTGTTGATGAAGAAAGCAAAGATTAACTGTCTGTATGCCTGGGTTTGCACAGTTGTCCAAAGAGCCCAGTTTTGGCAAAGTTCCAATGCTGGATCATAAATGCTCAAGGAGAGAAACATCAAATTACAAAGATCCCAAAGGTTTTAAGGTTTCTTCCAAACCAACAATGGGGATGGAGAAAATTCATCCTTCGAGATTTCCTCTTCTCCCATAGGCAATGGCTTCTCCGTGAAGACCAGCTCATCCTGTGTTTCAAGGTTTCCATACTAGGACCCTCCTTTAGCAGGCCTGGACATAACATGACACCTGCAATCAAGGATCCAACACAGATGTTGGCCAATGATATATGAGAGCCGTGGGAAAATTCCCTCTTCACAGACTGCACCCTTGTTGTAGGTGGTCAGGAATTCAGAGCTCACAAGCCGTCCTAGTAGCTCACTCTCCAGTTTTCAGAACCATGTTTGAACATGAAATGCTGGAGCGCCTAACAAACCACATTGAGATCCATGACATTCACCTGCAAGTCTTTAAGGAAATGATGGCCTTCATTTACACAGGGAAGGCACCACACCTCCACAGCCACTCAATGGCCACTGGCTTTTTGGCAGCTGCTGATAAGTATGACCTGCAGGACTTCAAGGTCATTTGTGAGGATTCCCTGTGCAGGAACCTCTCTGTGAAGAATGCTGTACCAACTCTCATCCTGGCTGACCTCCACAGCACAGAGCACCTGAAGACTAGGGCCATGGATTTCATTATACTTCATGCTTTTGAAGTCTCTGAGACCTTGGTGTGGAATTCAGTGGTGGAGTCACATCCCCACTTGGTGGAGGAAGCATTTCACACCCTGGCTCCTGTACATTGTTTTTCCTTGGAGCCCTCACTCAAATGCCAAAAAATATTGTAGGAGCTCGTCAGCTATGGCCTGCACCTGGCTGCTAACAGCTATAACAAGTGTTTTTAACAATGACTTCTGTTTAGATTAAGTTTGACTGGAACACTTACAGTGAATCTGGGGCAAGGCAGCATGGTGGCTATGGATTTCACAGAGCTGTAATACTTCAAAATGGTGTGTAGGGTAAGTGCAGCACTAGGGTCTTGGACACTCTACCTGACACCTATCCTATTGATGTTGTTTTATTCTTGTCTGATGTCTCGGACCTGGAATTCACCTGGCCTGAATCATATCCTAACTGACTTTCTTTGCAGAAACCTGTTTGCTTTGGAATGAGTAGAATAGGTGAACTAACTTAAATGTATTAACTGATGTGTAAAGTTTTTCACCTAATTCATGTGTAGTTTCTATCTGCAAATAAAAATTCTTTCAACTTTACTGTATTTATCCTCTTAATTGCCAGTTGCCTTATTGTTTCAATTAAGACCAGCTCTTGTATTGAATCTATTTAAGCGAATGAGAAACCTTGACTGACCTTTGCTTTTGTACAAGGGCTTTCAGTTTCTCCCCATTTAAGTTGATATTGATATGGGGTTCATCTATATTGCCATTATTATATTTAACCATATCATCAGTGTGCCAATCTGTGGAGAACTTTTATCATTAAGGCATAGCTTCTTAAAGACCATGTATTGATCCTGTTTAATGATCATGTTTTTTTGCTTTTTGTTTGTTTCCTTTTGTATTGCTTTTTATTCCTTCAGTTAGTCTATGTGACCAATTAAATTTTATAGATTTTTGTATATTGAATTACCATCACCTTGAGACAAAGCCTACTTTGTTTTTGTAATTGTTATTTTTCATGTGTTCTTCAAATTATTTAATGATTATGTTTGCATGAGTCCATAAGGGAAAATGATGCATGTTTTCGATATCACTGTCACTGTAGTCTCTCATAAAATTGAGTGGGAAATATCTTTCTCTTTTTATTTTGTGAAATGATTTCAGGAGTATATGCTATAATGCCTTTTAGAATAGCAGATGAAAATTATGGACCTGAGCATTTTTTGATGGGGAGATTTTAATGGCTGCTGCTATACTTTGATGCCTTTGATTTGGTGCACACATAGTGAGAATTTAAATGGCAGCTTAGGCGTTTTTACTTTGATGAGTATTAGTGTCCTTACCTAATATGAGTTCAACACATATTCATGTGATTCTCCCCAGAGGGATTGACTCTGCTATGACCTTACTCCTCTAGTCTTCTGAACACCCAAATGTACAGGGGAGACAGTTTGTGTCCTATGTACCATTAACCAGTAATGACCTTTATAATTGTAAGTCGTAGATCCCCTCCCTCCATTTTCAAAAAGACCCTCAGATCCCCTAGGTCTTTTAGATTCAATCATGTTGACTCATAATCCCACCTGGGATGACTGTCAACAACAGTTCCAGGTTCTTTTTGCAGCTAAAGAAAGTGAGAGAATTGTCAGAGAAGCTTGGAAATTGGTTCCAGAGGTAAATGGTCTGCCCATACAAGTCCAGGCAAATCTTGATACAGCCTTAACTTTGACCATACCCAACTGGGATTTTAAGGCTGTTGAAGATAGGGAGAGTATATGTGTCTACTACCAGATTCTTTTGGATGAGCCTCAGGGAAGCTTCAATCAAGTTGGCCTATAAATTTACCTATGGTAACCAGGTGAAATAATGAGAGCTCTACAGAATATTTAAAAAGAACTGTTTGAAGCCCATAAGATTTATATACTGTAGAACCCAGAAATGAGAGAAAATTGTCAGTGGGAAGCTTGGCTTTTTTTCAACAAACAGACCCTGATATCTGTCAGGAACTTCCATGCCTGTATTGTTTTGCTGGTAATCAATGTCCTATAACTTTAAATAGGAAGAACTATATGACTGAGAGCCTTATGGCTCAGCTCCATTCCATGCCCTGGGTAAACTTAAAGGAGGAGGGGATAGCCAGATAGTTTTCAGTGGCACAGGGCACAAAATTCTGTCTTGAAAAAAGCATCAGTGCAAATTTCAAATAATAAACTTGGGTACAGGGGCAACAGCCACCAAGACCTATCCAGGTCTAGCCAAAAACGATCGATTTTGGAATAAGTCGGATTCATTTATGGTTATTTCTGAATGCCCATACTCCCAAATGGTAAACATTTCTTCACCAAAGAGGAGCACAGATCCATTTTGACCCAGAGGAAATGAAAGTGCTGGATAAAATATTTCTATTTGTGATGATTTCAGAATGCTTGGCCGAGGAGTGTCACTATTACAAGGCATGGCCTTGTTGGAGGAAGTGCATCACTGTGGGGTTGCACTTGGAGGAACTTGTTTTAGATGACTGAAGATTCTGAGTGTGTTTCTGGCTTCCTTTGGGTAAAGATGTAGAACTCAGCTCCTCCTGCACCATGCCTGCCTGGATATTGTGACACTGCCATGCTCCCTCATTGATGATAATGGACTGAACTTTGGAAACTGTAAGCCAGCTCCAAATATTTGTTGTCCTTTATAAAGCTTACATTGGTCATGGTGTCTGTTTACAGCAATATGACGCTAACTAGGATAGAAGGTGGTACCAGGAGCCGGGTATTGCTGTGATAGGCCTGATCAAGCTTTTATTTGGGGGAATGTAGATTTGGAGAAAATCCATAAAATGTTTTAAACGGGGCTTAATGGACCATCTTAGTAGAAATGGAGTAGATTTTGTTACTGAGAGTAATTTGAATTGTGCAGGCCTGGCCCAAGAGGTTTCAGAGGAGAAGAATTTCTGTATCTGTTATAAACGCTTCTTTTGTGGTATTTTGGTGAAGAATGTGGCCACATTTTGCCCTTGTCTGAAGTGTCTATCTGAGGTTGAAGTGAAGAGATTTAGATTAATTTCCTTGAAAAAGAAAGACTCAAAACAGCCTAGTGTAAGTTCTCTTGTATGGTTACTAAAATTTACTCTTAGGAAGAGCATTTTAATGAGAAAAGGAAGTTGAAAAAGGAGGAAACAAATTATGTGATTCGAGTATTAAAGGACACCAGGAAGTGAAATGGAGCTGAATCCTGTGTACAAGGATATTAAATAAAATTAAGGAAATAATGACCTTGGGGCAAGTTCCCACCCAGTTAAGTTAGCACCAGGCAACTTAGTACAAACCTTTAATCCTAGAAGGGAAAGACAAGCAAAGCTCCGATTTCAATGCCAGACTAGAACAGAGCAAATTCTAGGTGAGGCAAAGCTTAAATACAGGTGTGGAGGTACAGACCTTTAATCCCAGGAGACTGGTTCACAGATGTCTAAATTCATGGTCAATCTACAGAGCAACATCCAGGAGAGCCAACTTTAGACAGTGAAGGATTTAGAAAAGAGGAAGCTAGTGATGGTGTAATAGAAGAAGTGGGCCAAATTCCTATTCCTGCAAGCAGGAGAACTAAGCAGCTTTAACCATGTGTCTCTGGCATTATATTTAAGAGGAGAAGAAGATAATTGACACTGAAGAAATAAGGTTTGATAGTTTCATAGATTTGAAAAACAAAGCTGTAAAAACAAGGTGTTGAGAAATATATCTGGTGGTCAGGATGCCTATGACAAACTTGTGACCTTTCTGAGAGATACATCTGATGTCAGAATGCCAAGTGATATGATATAGTTTTGGTGATCAAGAAATTGAGTCAAGAATGATCAGGCCTCACTGACCAAGGCCAAGCTAATTAGGACAAAAAAAAACCCCAATTGTTCTTGGAAAAACTCCCTACCCCTCCCTGTGGTAAATTCTGAGAACAACCCCAAGATGTCATCCTGACCCTGCCCGAACACCTAGTTCACCTCCCCACCTAAGGGCTGTGCCAACTTCGCCCATTCCCAGTGATACACCAAGGTCAGTTGTAGCACTGGATGAGGAAAATATCTAACTGAGGCAAGAACTGCCCCTTGAGCAGGCCAGCCAATACCTGACAAGATCCTTTGTCCTGTGCATGACCAGAGAGAATAAGCCAGCTAAAAATGTTGCTGAAGTCTGTCCTCTGTAATGAATAAAAGTTGTGTGCTTTTTGGGTTTCGTATTGCCTCTCCCTGTGGGGATGAGCAACCCCACATATGTGGATTAAAAACTTTATACCCTCAGGATATTGCCTATCCTTGTGGAAGTAACTCCAGATAAGTTTACCATACTTCATTTAATAAGAACCAAAAGGGATTTTGGTATTACAGCAGCTATAATTTCAGCCATTGTACTATCAGCCACTGCAGGAACAACAGCCGCGATTGCTATGACTAATCAAGTGCAGACGGTTGAGACTATCAATCAGATTGTGGAAAGAACCGCAGTGGCATTAGAGATACAAGAAGAATTTAATGCCCACTTGGCATCTGGCTTTCTATTAACTAATCAACGAATGGATTTAATTCAAGAACAAATTGAGGCATTATATCATATGACACAGCTGTCCTGTGTTTCCTCCCTTAGAGGTTTATGCATTACTCCTTTGCAAGCTATCTTTTCTCAGTATTCTCAACAGAGCAAAGAAATCTCAAATTATCTGAAAGGAAACTGGTCCATGAAAGCGGAGCAATTATCGAGACAATTGCTGATGCAGATTGCTGTTCTCAACAACACTAGAATGGAGCCCATCACATTTGGAGATTTCACCTCATGGATTACCAATGCTTTCTCCTTTTTTAAAGAATGGGCTGGCATGTTTGCCTGGGGGGCCATTGTCCTCTTGGGATGTGGAGTATGTCTATGGCTCTTTTGCTGTTTACAACGAGAGCATGCCAGACACAAAGCGATTGTTTACTGGGCTATGGTTGCCATTGAAAGTGGTGCTTCTCCCAACATATGGCTGGCCTCTTTGAAAAATTAAGAGTTCGCCCTAGATCATATTTTGTCACTGTCATGTGAAGTCATTGTATCCAGAGACGGGCAACTTTCCTCGGGCTCGGACCAACCTAAGTCACGGGGCCCGGTGGCGATAGGGTAACTCTACGACGGGTAAGGCCAAGCTGCCGAGAGGAACAACCTAAGACAGGAGCAATGACAATATTGACATGACACCCTGATCTAGACCACTCATAGGCATAGGTGGCTACACCCCGTTTGAACATATGGGCTGGTCAAATGCCCCTCTGCCCAGTTTCTCCCCCAATAAAAACACACATATAGCCCAGAATGGTGTGTTACACCATAAGTTCATTTCTAGCCATTAGGGTGCAGTCCCAACTGAAAGAGTGGCTCGCCATAGCCTAGCTGGGCACTCTGTGAGACATGTCTGATCTCTCTCAGACCACTACCTCCACTTAATGGGTCTTCTTTTTTTTTTTTTTATAATACAAAAAAGGAGGAGTTGTAGGGAGCGGCACATATAGATAAAAGATGGCGCTGACATCTGGTGGTTGTTTGTGGTTAACACCTCAAAGCGCATGTCCTTGGCATTCCTCCGGCATCTACAAGGCCAGGGTGATATTCATGCTAATAAGGTATTTCATGCTTCACCAATCCCTAGAGGACAAGTTTATAGCCACAGCCTATCTTGTATATAAGGCCAGTGCCTTTGTTCCTCTGGGCCCCCGTATCAACAATGAGGTGTTCCTGTAATAAAGGCTGTTGAGAAGAATCCAACTGTGTTGCGTCTTCCTTGCTGGACGAGGTGGGGGTTACAATCTCTAAGGAAGAACTTTTTGTATCCCCATTGTTCCTTTGGCAGAAACCTTAAAACATTTGGCATCTTTGAAATTTGATGATTCTCTCCTTGGGTGATCCAGAACTACAACTTTGCCCAAACTGAGCTCTCTGGACAACTGAGAAAACTCAGGTAAACAGACAAGTACTCTTTGCTTTCTTCATCAACACCATTGTCCTTCTTCATTGGCCTCTAATGAGAACACTGGGCTTCAAATATTTTCCTGAATTCCATCCATGCGAAATGAAAAGTTGCTACTGGTCCACTCGGCAGAATTTCTGAACACTGATGTGTGTGTAGCCACAGCTCTTGACTTCCAGGTCCCCTGACATGTCTTCTGGCGGTAGTTTGGAGGATAAAGTTGATCATAAAGAAGTAATAGAAGTTACTCTTCACTCTGTAGGATACGATTATAGAGTACCCTTTAGATTTTATTTCCTGGTTCTGATAAATTGCCGCTTTTATATTCTAGTGAACTTGAATTTCTATGCAGTTTCTCTAGGTTTCCATAATTGTTCTACCGTAGATAAATCAGACCCACTATGACTGTTAAATTTCTCTGTCCCTCTCTGTCTCTCTGTCTCTCTGTCTCTTTCTCTCTCTCTCTCTCTCTCTCTCTCTCTATATATATATATATATATATATATACACATACATATGTTTCTGTCTGTATCACTCTTTCTCTGTGTTTGTGTCTCTCTCAGTCTCTATTACCCCCCTACCCCTGTCGTGTGTCTGTATGTCCCTGTGTATATTTATTGAATCTTAAGTCGATGGTAACTAGTTTTGACTATTCTATCCAACTTTGGAAGTGTTTGGAAATGTGTAAACACTCTCATTTCGATTGTGTTGTATTAATTGGGATCCTATAGCAAACAAAGAGAATGAATTTCTCTATATAAATAGAAAGTAGATGTATGAGAAAAATCTGTAGGCAGAGGTAAAGTTAATATAAGGATGGCTAAATCAATACTTACTTATTCCACAAGGTTTGAAGTCTCAGGTCTTCAAGTATCAGACAGAATCCTGAAGGTTCAGATGCCAGTGAAGAAATGAGCTTGCTAGTAAGATGAGAGCAGGCAGGCAAAGACTCAAAGCTTCCTTCTCCCATATACTTATATAGGCCTGCAAGAGAAATGGGGCCCAGTTAATGCTGTGTTTTCGAGTCTTAAGATCTTGACTAAAGGTGTGTGTTTTCCTGCCTCAAGACTCAGATTAAATATGTTTTCTTCTACCCAAAGATTCTATCTTTGAACTAGATATGTCTACTTCAACTTTAGCCAAAAAATGTTAAAAGACATCCCCTCCATTTTTTAGGTAACTTAAGTACATAGGATGTCTTCACAGGAACACATTCAGTACTCTTTCACCCCCAAAATGATATTTCTTGACTGTGGTGCATTGGGCTGGCAGGAGTGGGAGTGCACCTGAGCTAGAAAAGAAAAAAAAAAAAAACACCCTGCTATGAGTTATGTCAAATAGGCTCCTGTCTGTTATTTGGGGAGTGGGAAGGGTGGCAAAGAACTCTGCAACGATAAACTGGAATGGGGCAACATTTGTGATGTAAATAAAGTAAATAATGAAGAAAAAGAAACCAGTACAGAGAGAAAAGTAAGAGAGGAGGCAGTTTTTCCAGGAGAGTTTTTCAGAGATTGGTTTAAGAGAGCGAAATGGATCTACTGGGAAATATAGAATGATTCACAGAAGAAAAAGGAGTCAGAAGAGTACAACAGTTGTTGAAAGTTAGTACCAGGCAAGGCAGAACAGCTCAGGAGAAATGGAAAGAATACAGATTGAATCAGCTACAATGGAGAGGAGTTTTAAACCACCCATACAAACCTCAGAAATAACTAGTTAGGAGTGAATTCTTCACCTACAAGTAACAGAAGCTAAAATTTTTCAGGACCTAGATCTTTTTCTTACTCAAAACATTCATAGAGAATTTTCATCTCATATAATAATTGAACAATCATCCAGTAATTCATGTTCCTTCTCTGCTCTTCCTTATGTTCCTTCTCCCTTAAATGAACGTTGTCTTAGTGGAATCTTACATGGGTGTGACATATTTGTTATAACTAATGTAGTCATAGTGATACACCAATAAAGGTTGGGAACATCCATACATTAGTGTGTATTTTCTTAATGATATTTTGTCACAGGTGTCACTTTTAAAAGAGTTATAAGAACTACTCTCAGTCTAAGGGTACATGGATGAGCATTAAAGCATGTTACCCTGCAAGCACAAAGCCCTGTTTTCAGTTTGTAGAATAATGTTATTTATATAATAATATAAATAATAGAATTAATATAATGATAAAATTAATTCAGTTAAATGCAATTGGTCCTTACCTGTTCCTACTGCTGACACCTTCAGACATAGATTTAGCCTATATTTTTCAGGAGCAGATTCTAGGAGGCCCACTGAATAGCAACCTTAGTTTCACTGGTTCCTTCTTATAGGGTCTATAAATTCACTTACAGGGCAGTGGAGGAGACACAGGAGAAGTCAAAGTCTACAGACCAGGTTTACAGTTGTCTAATTCAGGAGAAAATTCACTGTGACTGACACTCCAGACAACCTGGCATAACATTGTGATAGAAACTGAAAAGCAACATTCTGTCCCGTGCACCTGTGGGCTAATTAAAAATGTCTAAAATACAGACTATTGGTTTTAGTTGATTATTGGTTTTAGTTGTTTGTTGTTTATTGGCCTTGGTTGTTGTTGTTTTGAGGAATTGTCCGTCATTTACAATGATATCTACATTTAAAGTTGCCTTGTGAAGTGTAGTCTTCTGACAGTTGTGAGTGATAATCACTTTGTGGTGAATCGCATGAGTAGCAACAGCAGACTCTCATACTCTTCAGTTGCCCCTTTGTGCATCCGTTGTGTACTCTAACATTTGCATTAAAAACATACAGTCTTAACACTATCCTATACTTTATCTTTTGAAAAACAGTTTCTTCCATTTCTTGGAAAGGCTATTATCATGTCACTGCCTAAATAAAAGGGAAGAGTCATAGGTTTTGTTAACCATTTTGATAAATATACTCTCACCAAACTACAATTGACCCATAGGACAAAAAGCTGAAGCTACTCTTCAATGCTGCCATGGTAAGAAGCCGACAAGCTTAGTGCTTTTTCCATAATGCATTAGTGCAGAAGATGAAAGACAGAAATTTAGAGGGTCTCTCATTCAGCCCTCAGCAGTATACTGGAGGCTGCTGTCCTTTCCAGCCTCTAGATGTTGCCACAATGCCAGGCTTGGGATCCCAGCCAGACTCATGAAAGCCTCCTCTGCTGTCCTTTCAATGCTTCTATACATTTTCTTCCTTATGTATCATGCCTCCTTGGTTGGTGACATTATTCACCTAGATATGACAAGATAACTTTCTTGCCTCAGTGCTAGCTTTCCAGAAATAGAGATAGGAAGACAGGGGTTCAAGACCATCCTGGAATTAAGGGTAAGTGAGAGAGCAGTGTGGACAGAATAGCTTCCCTCAAATAAATAAATGAATGAATGAGCACAGAAGAAATTAAGCGACAGAGAAAGAAAGATATTATTAAAAGATGCATCTACTTCCCTTCTATCCCTTAGAAATAAACAATAAGTTCAGAAATCAGACACTTAAATATCTCTGGGGTATGTGATCCTTCTGGAGACAAGATAACTTGGAGTTAATTATGTACTTTCCATTTGCTTCTATTTCTTTCTCTATAGAAGTAATTGTATATAAAATTTAGAAATATTTAGTTTTAAATGGTTAAATGAATTCTTAGGAATTGTTGACCTAGAAACAGGATAATCTACAGTAAATAGACTGTCTCTTATGCAAGAGAAAGATATATGGAAAGAGCTAGACACAGGGCTGGAAGTATATGGCAATAATAAAAAATTTTCTTTTTGCTTCTATTTAGTTTATGTATCTAAATCTTGATTTTGTTTTAGATACACAGTTAGAACAAATAATCCTCATAATTCTTGTGTCCCATTAAAATTCTTATATAGCAAAACTAACAAAGAAAGTAATGCCTTTCTGAAAAATTGTTATGATTTGATCTGAACCTAGTTCTTTCTCATTGATGGTCAGATTGGCCTCCCTTTATTTTTCGTACCTACCTCAAGGGGGTTGTTCCTTCTTACCTGGAGCTTACCACTGACTCTTCTCCTCCAGAAGAATTTGGGAACTGAGGTGAAAGGGAGAGCATGGGGACTCAGGAGGAGAAGGGCAGGTGTGGTAGCTTGAAAATTTTTGGCACTGAAAGTATCACTACTAGGGGTTGTGGTGTTATTGAAGAAGGGTAGTCTTGATAGAGGAAGTGTGTCACTTACCATGGGCCAAACATTTTGAAACCACCACAGCAGGTGACAAATAGCAGACATTCTTTCATTAAACCTGTTGCCAAGAAGGAATGAATTTATGACCATGGAAGGGAGTGTTGGAACACTGTCAACAGAACATTGCATGTGGTGAACAATGCCTTAGGGAGCTATGTGGAGGCTCAAGATAAAAGGCAGAGGACCTCTTACCTCAAGTGCATGTTCTTCCCTAGTTTGTTCTTAATGTTTATTGTTTTTCTTTTTATTGGATATTTTTAGTTATATTTCAAATGGTGTTCCCTTTCCCAGTTTCCTGTCCATGAGATCCCTATCCCATCCCCCTCCCCTCTTCTATGAGGTTGTTAACCTCCCCAACTTCCGCTCCATCCTCCCCATCAAACCCCTGCACTGGGGGTTACAGCCTTGGCAGGGCCGAGAGTTTCTCCTCCCATTGGTGCCCAACAAGGCAATCTACTACTACAGATGCAGCTGGAGCCATGGGTCTGTCCATGTGTAGTCTTTGAGTAGTGGTTTACTCCCCGGGATCTCTATTTGGCTGGTACTATTGTTTTTATGGGGTTGCAAGCACCTTCAGCTCTTTCAATCCTTTCTCTAATTCCTCTAATTCCATTTTCTGAGATCTTCAATTTCTTCCTTCAGAGATTTCAAGTTCTTGTCATACAGATCTTTACTTGCTTGGTTAGAGTCACACCGAGGTATTTTATGGTCTTTGGAACTATTGTGAAGGTTGTCATTTCCCTAATTTCTCTCTCAGACTGCTTATCCTTTAAGTAGAGGAAGGCTACTGATTTATTTAGTTAACTTTATATCCAGCCACTTTGCTGAAGTTGTTTATGGGACTTAATAGTTTTCTGGGGTCACTTAAGTATAACATCATATCATTTGAAAATAGTGATATTTTGACCTCTTCCTTTCTATTTTCTATCCATTTGACCTCCTTTTGTTGTCTGATTGCTCTGGCTAGGACTTTGAGAACTATATTGAATAAGTAAGGAGAGAGTGGGCAGCCTTGTCTAGTCCCTGATATTAGTGGGGTTGTTTCAGGTTTCTTCCAATTTTGTTTAATGTTGTCTACTGGTTTGCTGTATATTGCTTTTACTATGTTTAGTTGTGGCCCTTGAATTCCTAGTCATTTCAAAGCTTTATAATGAAAGTGCACTGAATTTCATCAAATGCTTTCTAAGCAACTGATCATGAGACTTTTTTTTCTTTGAGTTTGATTACATAGTGGATTACATTGATGGTTTTTTGTATATTGAACCTTCCCTGTATTCCTAGGATGAAGGCTTCTAGATCATGATGGATGATCATTTTGATGTGTACTTGGATTCAGCTTGTGAGAATTTTATTGAGTATTTTTATATCAAGATTCCTAAGGGAAATTGGTCTGAAGTTCTCTTTCTTTGTTGGGTCTTTGTTTGGTTTAGCTGTAACCAAAATTGTGGCTTCATAGAAGAAATTGGGGAGTTTGGTAGTGCTCCTTCCATTTCTATTTTGTGGAATAGTTTGGACAGTATTGGTATGAGGTCTTCCATGAAGGTCTGATAGAACTCTACATTAAGCCCATCTGGTACTCGTATCTTTTAGGTTGGGAGACTTTTAATAACTGCTTCAATTTCTTTGGGAGTTGTGGGATGGTTTACATGGTTTATCTGATCCTGATTTAACTTTGGCACTTGGTATTTGTCTGGAAAACTGTTGATTTCATCCAGATTTTCCAGTTCTGTTGAATATATGCTTTTGTAGTAGGATCTGATGATGTTTTTAATTTCCTCAGATTCTGTTGTTATGTCTTCCTTTTAATTTCTGATTTTGTTAACTTGGATACTCTCTCTGTGCCCTCTGATTAGTCTGACTAAGGGTTTATCTATCTTGTTGATTTTCTCAAGGAACCAGTACCTAGTTTTATTGATTCGAGGATTTTTCCTTTGATGAATATGACGTATAGTTCCTTAGCTTTTTGATGACTTTTGGTTGAAAGTCAATTTTACTGGGGATTTTGATGGCTACTACAGCTTGTTTCTTTGGACCATTTGCTTGGAAAACTGTTTTCCAGACCTTTACACTGAGGGAATGTCTGTCTTCGTCTCTGAGGTGTCTTTCCTGTATGCAGATAATGTAAAACAGGAAAAGCTACTGGCCCAAAGCATACAGGAAATCCAGGACTCAATAAGAAGATCAAACCTAAGTAATAGGTATAGAAGAGAGTGAAGACTCCCACATCAAAGGACCAGTGAATATCTTAAACAAAATCATAGACGAAAACTTCGCTAATGTAAAGAAAGAGATGCCCATAAACATACAAGAAGCCTACAGAACTCCAAATAGATTGGACCAGAAAAGAAAATCCTCCTGTCACATAATAGTCAAAACACCAAATGCACAAAATAAAGAAAGAATATTAAAAGCAGTAAGGGAAAAACGTCAAGTAACATATAAAGGCAGACCTATCAGAATCACACCAGACTTCTCACCGGAGACTGTGAAAGCCAGAAGAACCTGGACAGATGTCATACAGACCCTAAGAGAACACAAATGCCAGTCAAGGTTACTGTATCCTGCAAAACTCTCAATTACCATAGATGGAGAAACCAAGATATTCCATGACAAAACCAAATTTACACAATATCTTTCTACAAATCCAGCACTACAAAGGATAACAAATGGTAAGGCAAGCTGCACCCAGGAAAAAGCAAGAAAGTGATCGTCTTGGCAACAAAACACAGAGAAGAAAAGAACAAAAACATAATCTCACATCCAAATATGAATATGAATATAACAGGAAGGAATGTAATCACTATTCCTTAATATCTCTCAGTATCAATGGTCTCAACTCTCCAATAAAAAGACATAGATTAACAAACTGGATATGCAACCAGGACCCTGCATTCTGCTGCCTACAGGAAACACACCTCAGAGACAAAGACAGACACTACCTCAGAGTGAAAGGCTGGAAAACAACCTTCCAAGCAAAAGGTCTGAAGAAGCAAGATGGAGTAGCTATTGTAATATTGAATAAAATCAATTTTCAACTAAAAGTCATCAAGAAAGATAAGGAAGGACACTTCATGTTCATCAAAGGAAAAATTCACCAAGATGAACTGTCAATCCTAAATATCTGTGCTCCAAATACAAGGGCACATACATACATAAAAGAAACCTTACTAAAGCTCAAAGCACACATTGCACCTCACACAATAATAGTAGGAGACTTCAACACCCCACTCTCATCAATGGACAGATCATGGAAACAGAAATTAAACCGAGACATAAACAGACTAAGAGAAGTCATGAACCAAATGGACTTAACAGATATTTATAGAACATTCTATCCTAAAATAAAAGGATATACCTTCTCACCACCTCATGGTACTTTCTCCAAAAGTGACCTTATAATTGGTCATAAAACTGGCCTCAACAGACACAGAAAGATAGAAATAATCCCATGCATCCTATCAGACCACCGCGGGCTAAAACTGGTCTTCAATAACAATAAGGGAAGAACTCCCACATATTAATGGAAGTTGAACAATGCTCTACTCAATGATAACCTGGTCAAGGAAGAAATAAAGAAAGAAATTGAATACTTCTTAGAATTTAATGAAAATGGAGGTAAAACATACCCAAACTTATGGGACACAGTGAAAGCTGTGCTAAGAGGAAAACACATAGCTCTGAGTGCCTGCAGAAAGAAACAAGAGAGAGCATATGTCACCAGCTTGACAGCACACCTAAAAGGTCTAGAACAAAAATAAGCAAATACACTCAGGAGGAGTAGAAGGGAGGAAATAATCAAACTCATAGCTGAAATCAACCAAGTAGAAACAAAAAGGACCAGAGAAAGAATCAACAGAACCAAAAGTTGATTCTTTGAGAAAATCAACAAGATAGATAAACTATTAGCCAGTCTAACGAGAGGACACAGAGAGTGTGTCCAAATTAACAAAATCAGAAATAAAATGGGAGACATAACTACAGAATCAGAGGAAATTCAAAAAATCAGCAGATCCTAATAAAAAAGTCTATATCCAACAAAACATGAAAATCTGCAGGAAATGGACAATTTCCTAGACAGATACCAGGTACCAAAGTTAAATCAGAAACATATAAATCATTTAAACAACCCCATAACTCCAAACGAAATAGAAGCAGTGATTAAAGGCCTCCCAACCAAAAAGAGCCCAGGTCCATATGGGTTTAGGGCAGAATTCTATCAGACCTTCATAGAACACCTCAATACCAATACTATCCAAAATATTCCAAAAAAATGTAACAGATGGAGCACTACCGAATTCCTTCTATAAAGCCACAATTACACTTATACATAAACCAAACAAAGACCCAAAAAAGAAAGAGAACTTCAGATCAATTTCCCTTATGAATATCTATGCAAAAATACTCAATAAAATTCTGGCAAACCGAATCCAAGAGCACATCAAAACAATCATCCACCTTGATCAAGTAGGCTTCATCCCAGGCATGCAGGGATGGTTTAATATACAGAAAACAATCAACATAATCCAGTATATAAACAAATGGAAAAAACAAATCCACATGATCATTTTATTAGATGCTGAGAAAGCATTGGACAAAATTCAACACCCCTTCACGGTAAAAGTCCTGTAAAGAATAGGAATTCAAAGCCAATACCTAATCATAGTAAAAGCCATATACACCAAACCAGTCGCTAACATTAAACTAAATGGAGAGAAACTTGAAGCAATCCCACTATAATCAGGGACTAGACAAGGCTGCTCACTCTCTCCCTACTTATTCAATATAGTTCTTGAAGTTCTAGCCAGAGCAATCAGACAACAAAAAGAGATCAAAGGGATACAGATTGAGAAAAAAAAAGAAGTCAAAATATCATGATTTGCAGATGATATGATAGTCTATTTAAGTGATCCCAAAAGTTCCACCAGTGAACTACTAAACCTGATAAACACCTTTAGCAAAGTGGCTGGATATAAAATTAATTCAAATAAATCATTAGCCTTCCTTTACACAAAAGAGTAACAAGCTGAGAAAGAAATTAGGGCAACGATACCCTTCATAAGAGTCCCAAATAATATAAAATAACCTTGGTGTGACTTTAACCATGCAAATAAAAGATCTGTATGATAAGAACTTCAAGCCTCTGAAGAAAGAAATTGAAGGAGACCTCAGAAGATGGAAAGATCTCCCATATTCACGAATTGGCAAGATTAATATTGTAAAAATGGCCATTTTACCAAAAGCGATCTACAGATTCAATGCAATTCCCATCAAAGTACCAATCCAATTTTTCAGAGAGTTGGACAGAACAATTTGCAAATTCATCTGCAATAAGAAAAAACCCAGGATAGCAAAACTATCCTCAACAATAAAAGGACTTCTGGGGGAATCCCTATCCCTGAACTCAAGCGGTATTAAAGAGCAATACTGCTAAAAACTGCTTGGTATTTGTACAGAGACAGACAGACAGAATAGTGGAATAGAATTAAAGACCCAGAAATGAATCCACACATCTATGGTCACTTGATTTTTGACAAAAGAGCCAAATGGTGCTGGTTCAACTAGAGGTCAACATTTAGAAGAATGCAGATCATAGATCCATGCTTATCACCCTGTACAAAGCTTAAGTACAAGTGGGTCAAGGACCTCCACATCAAACCAGATACACTCAAACTAAAAGAAGAAAAAGTTGGGAAGCATCTCGAACACATGGGCACTGGAGAAAATTTCCTGAACAAAACACCAATGGCTTATGCTCTAAAATAATGAATTGACAATTGGGATCTCATAAAACTGCAAAGCTTCTGTAAGGCAAAGGATACTGTTGTTAGGACAAAGCGACAACCAACAGATTGGCCAAAGATCTTCACCAATCCTACAACAGATAGAGGGTTTATATCCAAAATATACAAAGAACTCAAGAAGTTAGACTGGAGGGAGACAAATGAACCTATTAAAAAATGGTGTTCAGAGCTAAACAAAGAATTCACAGCTGACAAATGATGAATAGCTCAGAAATAACTAAAGAAATGTTCAACGTCTTTAGTCATAAGGGAAATGCAAATCAAAACAACCCTGAGATTTCACCTCACACCAGTGAGAATGGCTAAGATCAAAAACTCAGGGCACAACAGATGCTGGCGAGGATGTGGAGAAAGAGGAACACTCCTCCATTGTTGGTGGGATTGCAAACTGGTACAACCATTCTGGAAATCAGTCTGGAGGATCCTCAGAAAATTGGACATTGAACTACCTGAGGACCCAGCTATACCTCTCTTGGGCAAATACCCAATAGATGCCCCAACACATAACCAAGACACATGCTCCTCTATGTTCATAGCAGCCTAATTCATAATAGCCACAATCTGGAAAGAACCCAGATGTCCTTCAACCAAGGAATGGATACAGAAAATCTGGTACATCTACACAATGGAATATTACTCAGTTATGAAAAACAATGTCTTTATGAAATTCATAGGCAAATGGATGGAACTGGAAAATAGCATCCTGAGTGGGGTAACCCAATCACAGAAAAACACACATGGTATGCACTCATTGATAAGTGGCTATTAGCCCAAATGCTTGAATTAGCCTAGATGCACAGAACACATGAAACTCAAGAAAGATGACCAAAATGCAAATGGTTCACTCCTTCTTTAAAAAGGGAATAAGAATACCCTTGGGAGGGAATAGGGAGGCAAAGTTTAGAACAGAGGCAGAAGACACACCCATTCAGAGCCTGCCCCACATGTAGCCCCTACATGTACAGCCACCCAATTAGACAAGATGGATGAAGCAAAGAAGTGCAGGCCGACAGGTACCAGATGTACATCTCTCCTGAGAGATACACCCAGAATACAGCAAATATATAGGCGAATGCCTGCAGCAAACCATTGAAGTGAGAACGGGTCCCCCGTTGAACCAATCAGAGAAAGGACTGGAAGAGCTTGAAGGGGCTCGAGACCCCATATGACCAGCAATGTCAACCAACCAGAGCTTCCAGGGACTAAGCCACTATCCCAAGACTATTCATGGACTGACCCTGGGCTCCAACCTCTTAGGTAGCAATGAATAGCCTAGTAAGAGCTCCAGTGGAAGGGGTAGCCCTTGGTCCTGCCAAGTCTGAACACCTAGTGAAATTAATTGTTGGGGGGAGGGTGGCAATGGGGGGACAATGGGGAGGGGAAGCCATTTAGAAGGGGAGGGTGTGGGGTTAGGGTTATGTTGGCCCAGAAACCAGGAAGGGGAATAAAAATCTAAATGTAAATAAGAAATACTCAAGTTAATAAAGATATTAAAAAAGAGAGATATTACAAAACAGTGATTGTTGTTTTCTGTTATTTTTGTTGTTAGATGTGGAATTAGGATTTTGTGTCTTTCTCCTTTTGTTTTTTGTTTTTTTGTTTTTTGTTTTTCTTTTTTTTTTTTTTGTACGGAGATTAATTTCTTGTATTTCTATGGTGTAGTTTCCTTTCTCGTGTAGGAGTTTTCCATCTATTATACTTTGTAGTTCTATATGTATGGAAATATACAGTGTAAATTTCGTTTTGTCATGGAATATCTTGATTTCTCCATCAATGTTAATTCAGAGATTTGCTGGATATCTTAACCTGTGCTGGCTTTTGTGTTCTCTTAGGGTCCCTATGGCATCTACCCAGGAACTTCTGGCTTTCATAGTCTCTGGTGAGAAGTCTTGTGTAATTCTGATAGGTCTGACTTTGTGTGTTACTTTTATGTGGCTTTTCCACTTACTTCTTTTAATATTTTGTTTTGTGCATTTGGTGTTTTGACTATTCCGTGACAGGAGGAATTTCTTTTCTGGTCCAATCTATTTGAGTTCTGTGGGGTTCTTGTATGTTTATGGGAATCACTTTCTTTAGATTAGGGAACTTTGTTTCTATAATTTTCTTGAAGATATTTACTGGCCCTTTAAGTTGGGAGTATTCCCTCTCTTCTGTACTTAGTATTCTTAAGTATGATCTTCTCATTGTGTCTTAGACTTCCTGGATGTTTTGGGTTAGGAACTTTTTGTGTTTTGCATTTTGCATTTTGCATTTTGCATTTTGCATTTCTATGGTATCTTCTGCCCCTGAGAGTCTCTCTTGTCTCTTGTATTATGTTGTGATGCTTACATCTATGATTCCTGATCTCTTTCCTAGGATTTCTATCTCCAGGGTTGTCTCCCTTTGTGATTTCTTTAGTGTTTCTATTTCCATTTGAAATCCTGGAGTTTTTGTTCAGTACCTTCACCTGTTTTGTGTATGTGTGTGTGTGTGTGTGTGTGTGTGTGTGTGTGTGTGTGTGTGTGTGTGTGTTGTCCTTCATTTCTTTAAGGGTATTATTTATGTCCTTTTAAAGTACTCTATCTTCATCATGAGATGTAATTTTAAATCCAAATCTTGCTTTTCCGGTGTGTTTTGATATCTAGTGTTTGCTTTTGTGGGAGAACTGGGCTCTGGTGATACCACGTAGTCTTGGTTTCTGTTACTTAGGTTCCTGTGCTTGCCACTCATCATCAGGTTGTCTCTGGTGTTAGCTTGTCTTGCTGTCTCTGACAGTGGCTTGACCCTCTTGTAAGCCTTTATATCAGCAATCCTGTAAACCTGTTTACTTTCATACAGATTTGGGAGCAGAGAGCTGATCTGAAGTCTCCAGGCAGGTTGCTTGACACAGGAGTTGGTCTTACCACTGTTCTCTGGTGTTTATGTGCTCCTGGTGACTGGTTTTCAGCTCTAGGAGCACACAGAATCCTACAAAGTGTCCTGACCATGAGTTTTACTTCCCTGTGCCCAGGGGACACATAGGGCAGTAGGCAGGTTGCCCTTGTTTCAGGAATGTGTGCAGAAATAATTGTCTCCATTGAGGTCTCAGGATTATTCATGTCTCTGGGGCTTCAGCTCTCTCCCCATGAGATTTGGGTGCAGGAATCTGTGGGACCAGTTAAGCTCCAGGTACAATTCCTGTTTATTCTTGTTAGATGTCAGCTCATAGGTATAGAAGCCAATATGGTGAAAGGATATGCTGAGTCCTGTTCTTAGTTTGTCCTGATTCTGCATATGGAATTCTGCTTTGCTTTCATTTTTTCCAGATATAATCTACAGTGATGTATTTAAATTGTATTTAAATTCATCTAGTCTGAGAAAGTTCTGGAAGAAGGCTGCTCTGACAATATTTAATATATGCATATAAGTATTTACACAAGTGTTTTCTGATCATGTGTTTCTGTATTCAAACAACATTCCTTGGATAATTACTTTCTTTGTTACATTCATGTATAATAAGTGAGTGTGAAATAATGTTTCAGGCTCAGCTTCTTACATATACAACTCCCTACACTTTTCCCTGGGCTCAACAATTGGGTGAGTTCCCCCTTGGCTATCCCTTTTCTTTCACCTATGTATAGGTGGGAAGGTTTGTGTATAGCCAGAATGGCCTGTTCCAATATCTCCAAAAGGCTGTTTTCAAGGGTTTAAAAACCATGTCTATCTCAGGGGCCTATTCTATCTCACCTTCTTGATGTCTTGGTGGCTTCATATAGTGGTTTGACTTCTTGAAAAGTTGATAGGCTCATTTAGTGTTTTGGTGCCCTTATTGCAGGGGTTTAGCAGAGACCTGCCCCTGGGAAGGGGCAAAAGAATGGGGAATAGGTGGCACAAAGAAGGAGAGCAAGTCTATTGTCTGATCAAGACATCGAATTTTATTTCCAGGCAGTGGCTTATAAAGACAAGCAAGGGAGAAGGTCACTCAGGGCCCAAGACCAATTTCACTACCATCACTACCCTCCCATTGTTCTGTTGGTTCCTGTAACCTAAACACAAATTGCAGGTGTGCTGATAAGAACAGATAACTGGCTAGGGTTCTCAGAGGGTAAGTGGGCTTGACATTCCTTAACCATTCCTGAGACAGAGCTTTTGTAAGCAGGCTTGGCTCCCAGCATCACTTTTTATCAGGCCAGTAAGCATCCAGGGATAAATGAATTATTAGGATCTGGCATTGACCAGAGTGGGTTAGCATTGACATGATCCTCTGAGCACTTTGTGCAGTTTCAGTTACTTTTTTGGGAAGGACAGGAACATTTGTCTTGGTGATCTCAACAGAAGTGATATCTGTGAAAACTGACCAAGGAAGAGATTTACACCAACCTCTCTGCAATCAGGTTTAGTTCTCAGGGACTCAGAAATGCATAATAGAGTCCTCCCCTTGCAGGTATCCACACCAATACAGGCAAGCACAAATCTGAATTTTATTTAGCTCCTAAAGGAGGCAGATCATCATAGTGCTCAGTCAGGCCTCTGTCAGCCAAATCAAGCTTTTGGTAATGAACCTGTAGGAGTTTGGATACCAGGGAATCAATTGGTTTTTTGATAAAGCCTGTGAGCCAGTTAAAGGACCAAGGACCAAAAGTCAGGAGCAGGAAGGAACCAACCAGTGACCCCAAAATAAGGAGCAGGAGGGTAAGTCAGAGAGAGGAGGAAAACAGCTCCAAAACCTGCCCTCTTCTTTTTTCTGTTTCTTTCTTAGTTCCAAGCTTTCTCTAACCTTAGCCATACTATCTCTTGACTACCCTGGTATAGTTGGTGTAGAAGCAACATTCTTCTTTAAGGGCTGCACATAACCCCCCCCCCCTTGCTGAAGAAGGAGCAAATTGAATCCTCTTCAGTTCTGGAGAATCACTTCAGGCAAGTCTTGATAGAGAATGACCCTTTTCTTAACCTGTAAAGAGAAAGGGAAAGAGGGATCCTTTCCCTGGATTTCATCACTTTTTAATATTTCTCGGGCTAAGCTATCCTTCTTGGGGGACCCAAGGATTAGCCCCAGGGATTTCTCTTCATTTCAGGGCAGGGTCTGTCTCCCCCCCCCCCCCCGGGAGTTCCTCTGCCATGGAGGCAGGTTGTTACCCTAAGCATTCATTTCAGAGTGGCTCTCAGAAGTCCCATGCCTGCCTTTTTTGCATTGAGAACACAGGAAGCAGGAAGGCATGAATTCAGCCTCTGGGGCCCTTGCATTCTCTGAAGAAATGGTCTGGATGTTTGCAATTCAAGCAAGTCTTTGGGAGACTGTCCTGGGTAAAGTATTTTAAGGGTGTCTCTGATGGCTAAGCTGATATTATGAGCTGAAATGATGCCTGCACAGAGTTTGAGATAACCCAAAATGTACTTGCCACTACAATGGGGCCATATGGTAACTTGACAAGTGGGGTTTGCATTTTCGAAAGCAAGATGTTTAATGAATTTGCTTTCATTTTCCTCTTGTTAGACTTTGAGCCTTTCAGCCTCATCTGTGAGAGAGCTGATGAAACTGCTATAGGGTTGGTTGAGACCCTGTCATATTTTAGACAGTGAGAGAGTTGCCAGCTCCTTAAGGGGAAATGGTTCCCAAGCAGTAAGACTGGGGTTTTGTATCAAAGCTAAGAGACTCTGAGGAAACTTAGCCTACCTTTCATGGGTGTCATAGGGCTGTGACCTAAAAGTTTATCCTTGGTCCTAGTTTTGGAGGTTTTTGGTTTCAGAATTGTGGATTGCTGTTTCTCTACAATTTTCAACAAATTCAGTTTTCCAGAGAACATAGTCACCCCCTGACAAGGTGGCCCATGCCACAAGATACCAATCATTAGGTGTAAGCCATAAGTCACTCAAGGTTTCAATCATGGATAAAGTAAACCAGGATGCCAACTTAATTATTTTATGTGTTTAAGCTAGAGGCAGCAATATTGTTGATGACTAACCTCTTCCTTTTCCCTGTCAGCATCTCCTGAAACCTCATAATTATCATCTGAGGCTTTTTCATCCAAGGGGGATTCCCTCCTGATGGGGTTCCCTCCCTGATCAGAAGTATTGTCTTCTCTGGCCTTCCTTGGGCGTGAAGGGGTATTTTAATCTGTGTAACTAGGAATGCATGAAGAGTTTGGGGGATTTATATTCTTTGTTTCAGTTTTAGCATTTTCCTTTGTCTTAATTTTAAGAGGGGCTCACTTGGGAAGCAACCAGGTTAACTCAAGATCCGAAGCCCACAATTCCTTCAATAGAGTAAGATATTCCCTCTTTTTTAATTGTAAGTCTTTAAAGAAGGATACCTCCCTGTAAAGGTTTGTTTTAGTGTTTTCAGTGGCCTTGGCAATATCTGAGTCAAATTGAAAAACAGAAGCACAAAATGGGGTAGTATTGACATAGGGGGGTATACTTGGGCAGCTAACATGCAAGGGTGGAGCATTCTTTTCTTCTAGGAATAACAAATCCTTTGGGGGAGGAACCTCTTCAGGCTTGCTGTGGACTGGAGCTCTTAACTTAGTCAAGGCAGGGAAAAGTTTAAGGGTAGGGACCTTTGCAGATGCCTGCTGGGACTCAGTATGCAGACCAGGAGGGCCCTGGTCTGGAATGACAATGGAGACAGATCCACAGATTGAAGGAACTCCACAAGGCACTGTAGGACATCTTTTTAAAACCTCATTAAGTTTCTGTTGAATATCTGGCAATGTCTTATAACCTCTAGGTAATTCATTAATCAAGTTCCAGTAGGAAAAGGCTGGAACAGGGAACTTTTCTGGGCCAAATGTTCTATAAAAATCTTTTAGACATTCACTCACTCTGGCCCACATCTTTTCACCTGTAGTTCCCTATTGGGGAAACCAAGGACAAACATCATCAATGAATATAAAGAATTTAGCAAGATCTTTTTTCCTAACCCGAGTTCCTCATGCCTTGAGAGATACTTTGAGAGCATTTTAAAATACGTCATATTTGCTCAGTGCCTGTCCCAATCAATGTTGCATTGCTCAGTCTTACCATAATCAGATCAGACTAACAGTGGACAGCTGCTGCAATCATAGTGTGGATCTTCTCTCATGTCCTTGGGGAAGTGTCGATCCTATGAGAGGAGGGCATCCATGGGCAAGCAACATTCATCCAGATCCCTGTACCCAAACTCTATATCTGGGTGCCAGATGCCTGGACCTGGGGTCTTCAACAGATACCTGGGAGGGAATAAAAGAATGGAGGACAGGAAGCACAAAGAAGGAGAGCCAGTCTATTGCCTAATCAAGCTCTAAAATTTTATTTTCGGGTAGTAGCTTATACAGACATGCAAGGGGGAAGGCCACCCAAGGCCCAAGATCAATTTTACTAGAGTCACCACTCTCCCATTGTTCTTTTGGTTCCTGTTCCACTAAACAGCAAAGAGCAGATGTGCTGATAAGAACAGCTAACTGGCTAGGGTTCTCCCAGAGTGTAAGTGGGCTTGACATTCCTGAAACATGTTTGAGACAGAGGGTGTGTAAGCCAGCTTGACCTCTGGCAGTTTGGCTATCTCAATAAATAGTGAAATAAGTTTACAAAGCCTGACAGATCCCAGAAATTCCCATACTTGGCTCATGATGATTTGCATCTGGGCATATGACAATATGTGTTGACTCCCTTTTAAGATGTACCAGAGTTAAGTGACCACAAGCTGACAGGACTGGGCTTTCTTAGCACACACTTGTTTACCCAGCTGGCTTAGCTCCAGTAGCAGGTCTTATGTGGACTACTAACATGTCTCCAATTCAGCATTGACATGTGAATTCCTGTTCTAGCTTCATTGGACATTGGGAATTTCCTGATTCAGACTGGGGTGGCCTCAGGCTTCAACTGGACTAGAACTGAGGTCGTAGGATGGGCAAGTCCTATTGGGATCCTTTTTTGCCCAAACCTCAAGGAATTTTTGAAGGATCCACTGAAGGTAAAGAAGACTTAGAGATGTGACTGGAAAGGGAACAATTTGTACTCTTCTTTTTTTGTAAGACACCAAAGTTGCCTTACCACAGGAGTGCAACCCAAGAGGACAAATTTGCTGGAGCTGACCTCTGATCTCTTCGCCAATTGTGGTCTGGGGGAGCATGATTACTGGCCAATGCACCAAAATGTTGTAAGACCCCATAGTGCACCACCCATAGAGCACAGATTGACAAAGTGACCAATGCAATAGCCTAAGGGTATAAGGTTTTTAATCCACATATGTGGGGTTGCTCATCCCCACAGGGAGAGGCAATACCAAATCCAAAAAGCACACAACTTTTATTCATTACAGAAGGCAGACTTCAGCAACATTGTTAGCTGGCTTATTCTCACTACTCATACACAGGACAAAGGATCTTGTCAGGTATTGGCTGGCCTGCTCAAGGGGCAGTTCTTGCCTCAGTTAGATATTTTCCTCATCCAGTGCTACAACTGACCTTGGTGTATCACTGGGAATGGGTGAAATTGGCACATCCCTTGGCAGGGGGTGAACTGGGTGTTCGGGCAGGGTCAGGATAACCTCTTGGGATTGTTCTCAGAATTTACCACAGGGAGGGGTAGGGAGTCTTTCCAAGAACAATTGTTTTTGTTTTGTCCTAATTAGCTTGGCCTTGGTCAGTGAGGCCTGGTCATTCTTGACTCAATATCTTGATCACCAAAACTATATCATATCACTTGGCATCCTGACATCAGATGTATCTCTCAGAAAGGTCACAAGTTTGTCATAGGCATCCTGACCACCAGATATAGTTCTCGAAACCTTGCTTTTACACCTTTGTTTTTCAAGTCTATGAAACTAACAAACCTTATTTCTTCAGTGTCAATTATCTTCTTCTCCTCTTAAATAGAAAGCCAAAGACACATGGTTAAAGCTGCTTAGTTCTCCTGCTTGCAGGAATTGGAACATGGCCCTCTTGTTCTATTACAACATCACTAGCTTCCTCTTTTCTAAATCCTTCACTGTCTAAAGTTGGCTGTCCAGGATATTGCTCTGTAGATTGACCATGAATTTAGACATCTGTGTGCCAGTCTCGTGGGATTAAAGGTCTGTACCACCACACGTGATTTAAGCTTTGTCTCACCTAGAATTTGCTCTGTTCTAGTCTGGCATTGAAATCGGAGTTTTGCTTGTCTATCCCTTCTAGGATTAAAGGTTTGTACTAAGTTGCCTGGTGCTAACTTAACTGGGTGGGAACTTGCCCCAAGGTCATTACTTCCTTAATTTAATTTAATATCTTTGAACACAGGATTCAGCTCCATTTCACTTCCTGCTGTCCCTTTAATACTCGAATCACATAATTTGCTTCCTCCTTTTTCAACTTCCTTTTCTCATTAAAATGCTCGTCATAAGACTTAATTTTAGTAACCGTACAGAAGAACTTACAGTAGGCTGTTTTGAGTCTTTCTTTTTCAAGGAAATTAATCTAAATCTCTTCACTTCAACCTCAGATAGACACTTCAGACAAGGGCAAAAAGTGGCCACATTCTTCACCAAAATACCACAAAAGCATCCTACAGAAATTCTTCTCCTCTAAACCCCTTGGGCAAGGCCTGCGCAATTCAAATTACTCTCAGTAACAAAGTCTACTCCATTTCTACTAAGATGGTCCATTAAGCCCCATTTATATTATTATTATTATATATTATATATTATATATATTACAATATATATTATATTATATGGATTTCCTAATCCAAAGTCTCCAAATCTATATTCCCCAAACGAAAGCTTGGTCAGGCCTATCACAGCAACACCTGGCTCCGGGTACCAACTTCTATTCTAGTTAGGGTTATATTGCTGTAAACAGACACCATGACCAATGTAAGCTTTATAAATGACAATTATTTGGAGCTGGCTTACAGTTTCCAAGATTCAGTCCATTATCATCAATGAGGGAGCATGGCAGTGTCACAATATCCAGGCAGGCATGGTGCAGGAAGAGCTGAGTTCTACATCTTTACCCAAAGGAAGCCAGGAACACACTCAGTATCCTCAGTCAGCTAAAACAAGTTCCTCCAAGCCTGCCCCCACACTTATGCACTTCCTCCAACAAGGCCCTGCTTTCTAATAGTGACACTCCTGGGCCAAGCATTCTGAAACCATCACAAATGGAAACAAATTATCCAGCACTTTCACTCCCTCTGGGTCAAAATGGAACTGTGCTCCTCTTTGGTGACGGAATGTTTTCCATCTGGGAGTATGGGCATTCAGAAATAACCATAAATGAATCCGAATTATTCCAAAATCTCTCTTTCTTTGGCTAGACCTGGATAGGTCATGGTGGCTGTTGCCCCTGTACCCATGGTTTTTTTTTTTTTATTTGAAATTTGCACCAGTGCTTTTTTCAAGACAGAATTTTGTGCCCTGTGCCCACAAAAAACTATCTGGCTTTCCCCTCCTCCTTTAAGATTACACAGGGCATGGAATGAAGGTGAGCCACGAGGCTCTCAGTCATATAGTTCTTCCTATATAAAGTTATAGGACGTTGCTTACCAGCAAAACAATCCAGGCACTGAAGTTCCTGACAGATATCAGGGTCTGTTTGTTAAAAAAAAAAAGCCAAGCTTCCCACTGACAATTTTCTCTCATTTCTGGGTCCTACAGTATATAAATCTTATGGGCTTCAAACAGTTCTTTTTAAATATTCTGTAGAGCTCTCATTATTTCACCTGGTTACCATAGGTAAATTTATAGGCCAACTTGATTGAAGCTTCCCTGAGGCTAGGCCTACAGAATCTGGTAGTAGACACATATACTCTCCCTATCTTCAACAGCCTTAAAATCCCAGTTGGGTATGGTCAAAGTTAAGGCTGTATCAAGATTTGCCTGGACTTGTGTGGGCAGACCATTTACCTCTGGAACCAATTTCCAAGCTTCTCTGACAATTCTCTCACTTTCTTCATCTGTGAAAAGAACCTGGAACTGTTGTTGACAGTCATCCCAGGTGGTATTATGAGTCAACATGATTGAATCTAAAAGACCTAGGTGATCTGAGGGTCTTTTTGAAAAAGGAGGGAGGTGATCTACGACTTACAATTATAAAGGTTATTACTGGTTAATGGTACATAGGACACAAACTGTCTCTCCTGTACATCTGTGTGTTCAGAAGACTAGAGGAGTAAGGTCATAGCACAGTCAATCCCTTTGGGCAGTATAGCATGAATGTGTGTTGAACTCATATTAGGTAAGGGCACTAAAACTCATCAAAGTAAAAACGCCTAAGCTGCCATTTCAATTCTCACTATCTGTGCACCAAATCAAAGGCATCAAAGTATAGCAGCAGTCATTAAAAGTCTCCCCATCAGAAAATGCCCAGGTCCATAATTTTCATCTGCTATACTAAGAGGCATTATGGCATATACTCCTCAAATCATTTCACATAATAAAAAGAGAAGGAATATTTCCCACTCTATTTTATGAGAGACTACAGTTACAGTGATATCTAAAACACACATCAATTTCCCTTATGGACTCATGCAAACATAATCATTAAATAATTGCAAGAATACATGAAAAATATCATTCACAAAAAGTAGGGTTTGTCTCAAGGTGAGTAATGGTGGTTCAATATACAAAAATCTATAAAATTTAATTGACCACATAGATTAACTGAAAGAAAAAAAAAGCAAAACAAAAGCGAACAAACAAAATCAAAAAACATGATCATTAAACTGCATCAGTACATGGTCTTTAAGAAATGATCCCTTAATGATAAAAGTTCTACAGAGATTGGCACACAGATGATATGGCTAAATATAATAATGGTAATATAGAAGAACCCCATATCAATATCAACTTAAATGGGGAGAAACTCAAAGCAACTGTACAAAAGCAAAGGTCAGTCAAGGTTGCTCATTCTCTTAAATGGATTGAATACAATTGAAATCTTAATTGAAACAATAAGGCAATTATCAGTAAAGAGGATAAATACAGTAAAGTTGAAAGAATTTTTATTTGCAGATAGATACTACACATGAATTAGGTGGAAAACTTTACACACATCAGTTAATACATTTAAGTTAGTTCACCTATTCTGCTCAGTCCAATGCAAACAGGTTTCTCCAAAGAAAGTCAGATAGGATCTGCTTCAGGCCACATAAATTCCAGGTCCAAGACATCAGACAAGAATAAAACAACATCAACAGGATAGGTGTCACGTAGAGTGTCCAAGACCCTAGTGCTGCACTTACCCTACACACCGTTTTGAAATATTACTGCTCTGTGAAATCCATAGCCACCATGCTACCTTGCCCCAGATTCACTGTAAGTGTTCCAGTCAAACTGTAATCTAAACAGAAGTCATTGTTAAAAACACTTGTTATAGCTGTTAGCAGCCAGGTTCAGGCCATAACTGACAAGCTCCTAAAATATCTTTTGGCGTTTGAGTGAGGGCTCCAAGGAAAAACAATGTACAGAAGCTAGGGTGCGAAATGCTTCCTCCACCAAGTGGGGATGTGACCCCACCATTGACTTCCACTCCAAGGTCTCAGAGACTTCAGAAGCATGAAGTATAATGAAATCCATGGCCTTAGTCTTCAGGTGCTCTGTGCTGTGGAGGTCAGCCAGGATGAGAGTTGTTACAGCATTCTTCACAGAGAGGTTCCTGCACAGGGAATCCTCACAAATGACCTTCAAGTCCTGCAGATCATACTTATCAGCAGTTGCCAACAAACCAGTGGCCATTGAGTGGCTGTGGAGATGTGGTGCCTTCCCTGTGTAAATGAAGGCCATCATTTCCTTAAAGACTTGCAGGTGAATGTCATGGATCTCAATGCGGTTTGTTAGGCGCTCCTGCATTTCATGTTCAAACATGGCTCTGAAAACTGGAGAGCGAGCTGCTAGGATGGCTTTGTGAGCTCTGAATTCCTGCCCATCTACAACAAGGGTGCAGTCTGTGAAGAGGGAATTTTCCCACAGCTCTCCTATGTCATTAGCCAACATCTGTGTTGGATCCTTGATTGCAGGTCTCATGTTATGTCCAGGCCTGCTAAAGGAGGGTCCTACTATGGACACCTTGCAACACAGGATGAGCTGGTCTTCAGGGAGAAGCCAATGCCTATGAGAGAGGAGGAAATCTCGAAGGATGAACTTCCTCAATGCCCATTGTTCATTTGGAAGAAACCTTATAACATTTGGGATCTCTGTAATTTGATGTTTCTCTCCTTGGGCATTTATGATCCAGCACTGGAACTTTGCCAAAACTGGGCTCTTTGGACAACTGTGCAAACCCAGGCAAACAGACAGGTAATCTTTGCTTTCTTCATCAACACCATTTGGATATAATGTCAAACACCATTGCACTTCTTCATTGGCCTCTAATGAGAACACTGGGCTTGTAATAATTTCCCAAATTCCATCCATACAAAATGAAAAGTTGCTAATGGTCCACTTGTAGCAGAATTTCTGAACACTGATATGTGTGTAGCCGCAGAGCTTGTCTTCCAGGTCCCCTGACATATCTTCTGGAGGTAGTTTGGAGATTAAGGTTGATCTGAAAGAAGTAATAGAATTTACTCTTTATTCTGCAAGATACAAATATAGATAGCCTTTCGTTTTTATTTTCAATTTCTGCTAAATTGCCCCTTTCATATTCTTGAAAATGTCTATTTCTAAGCAGGATCTGTAGGTTTCCATACTTGTTCTACCAAACATAAAACAGACCCACTATGACTGTTAAATCTCTCTCTCTCTCTCTCTCTCTCTCTCTCTCTCTCTGTCTTGTCTCTCTCTCTCTCCTCATTTGATTGTGTCTGTATATCTCTGTCTTTGTTTTTTTATGTCTCTCTCATTCTCCACTACCCCCACCCAAAACTACCATGGTTCTGTATAACTCTGTGTATCTTTATTGAATATTAGGTCAATAGTAACTAGGTTTGACTATTCTATCCAACTTTTGAACTGTTTGGAAATGGATAAACACTACCATTTCAACTGTGTTGTACTAATCAGGGGCGTGTAATAAACATAAAGAATAAATTTCTCTATATAAATAGAAACTGGATGTATGAGAAAAATCTGTAGGCAGAAGTCAAACTAATATAAAGTTGGCTAATGTCAATACTTACTTATTCCACAAGATTTGAAGTCTCAGATCCTCTTCATAATTCAACAGAATCCTGCAGAAATAGGTTCAGATGTCAGTATAGAAATGAGCTTGCTAGTAAAGTGAGAGCAAGCAGGCAGACTCACAGCATCCTTCTTCTATGTACTTTTATAGGCCTGCAAGAGAAGTGGGGCCCAGTTAATGGTGTGTCTTCTAGACTTAAGATTTGGATTAATGGTACATGTTTTCCAGACTCAAGAATCAGATTAAAGGTGTGTTTTTCTACCAAAAGAGTCTGTAGATGAACTGGATATATCTACTTCAACTTAAGCCAAAAACTGTTAAAAACCATCCTCTCCAGTTTTTTAGGTTACTTAAGTCCACAGGAAGTCTAAAAAGGAGGATGTTAGGTACTCCTTCACAAGCAAAATGATGTTTCATGATTGTGGTGCATTGGGATGTTGGGAGGGGTGGGGGTGTCTGAGCTAGAAAACAAAATAAAGACCCTGCTATGAGTTTTGTCAGATAGTCTCCTGTCTGTTATTTGAAGCAAGGGGGTGGTGAAGAACTCTGCAAGGATAAACTGGAATTTACATCCCAAATATATTTATTTACATTTGGGATGTAAATAAATAAAATAAATAATGAAGAAAAAGAAACCAGTACAGAGAGAAAAGTAAGAGGGGAGGCAGTTTTTCCAGGAGAGTTTTTCGGAGACAGGTTAAAGAGAGAGAAATGGAGACACAGGGAAAGACAGAAGGATTCAGAGAACAAGAAAGGAGCCAGAAGAATACAATAGTTGGTGAAAGTTAGTATGAGGCAAGGAAGAGCAGCTCAGGAAATCCTGAAATAATTCAGATTGAATCAGGTACAATGGAGAAGAGTTTTAAACTACCCATCCAGACCTCAGAAAAAACTAAAAAGGAGTGACTTATTCACCTATAAGTATCACAGGCTAAATTTTTTTTCTAGGCCTAGAATAGACTTAGTGTCTAGAAGCTTCCAGAGATGACAATAAATACAAATAATAGTAGTTATTTTTACTATAAAAACACTAGAAAGTCTTCAGCAGGTCTAAACCAGATGTGACAGCTGAGCTGTTCCATGAACAAGTCAAACCCTCTTCATTCAGCAATAGAGGATGAATGATTACAGGGAAAGGAAAGACCACTTGTCCCTCAAAGAAAACATGCCCATTTATCTCTGTGTTTTTCTCTTTTTATGGTTTTTTTTTTTTTTTGCTCATACACATCCATTTATGACAATTACAAGATACAAAAAACCTATGACTTTCCTTCAGAGAGGGGTGTAGCTTCAGCACCATCTTCATTGAGGGCAGACTGCTGAGTGACTGCCATCTTTGTTGTTGGTAGATAAGGATTTCCTGTGCTATTGTTTCAGCACCAACTTAGCTAATGCAGACCATATGACTGGTTGTAGCTTCAGTGTCGTCTTAGTTAATGACAGGCCAGTGGCCATCTACCATATTTGCTATAGGCAGTTACATAAACATTGCCTCCTTACATTAGAATACTCTTTGAATCACTAATTTCTATCCTGATTTGGTAAATCTTTATTTAATATTAATTTAATGATTTGCAGCAGTAAAAATTTAAAGAGCATTAATGATTGCATAACTCATATGCTTAATAGATATTCACTATCAATCTTT